>NW_027189312.1:0-304774 GCF_040958095.1 Procambarus clarkii | reverse complement strand
GCGGCGGGCGGACAGTGACGGCGGTGGCGGACAATGGCGGCGGTGGCGGACAGTGGCGGCGGTGGCGGACAGTGGCGGCGGTGGCGGACACTAGCGGCTGTGTCTGGCGGGCGGTGGCGGGGTCTGTGATGAGTGGTGGCGGCTGGCGGTGGTGGGTGGTGGCGGCGGTGGTGGTGGGTGGTGGTGGCGGTGGCGGCGCTGGTGGTGGCGGCGGTGGTGGTGGGTGGTGGTGGTGGCGGCGGCGGCTGGTGGTGGTGGGTGGTGGCGGCGGTGGTGGTGGGTGGTGGTGGCGGCGGCGGAGGGTGGTGGGTGGCGGCGGCGGCTGGTGGTGGTGGGTGGTGGCGGCGGGTGGTGGTGGGTGGTGGCGGCGGGTGGTGGTGGGTGGTGGCGGCTGTGGTGGGTGGTGGCGGGCGGTGGCGGGCGGCGGCGGCTGTGGTGGGTGGTGACGATCGGCGGTGGGGGGGGCTGGTGGCGGCTGGCGGTGGCGGCTTGCGGTGGCGACTGTGGCAACGGGCGGTGACTGCTGATAGCGGGCGGTGGTGGCGGCTGGTGGCAGGTGGTGGTGGCGGTGGTGGCGGCTGGTGGTGGCGGCTGGTGTGGTGGCGGCTGGTGGTGGTGGCAGCTGGTGGCGGTGATGGCGGCTGGTGGTGGTGGCAGCTGGTGGCGGTGATGGCGGCTGGTGGTGGTGGTGGTGGCGTCTGGTGGTGGTGGCAGCTGGTGGCGGTGATGGCGGCTGGTGGTGGTGGTGGTGGTGATGGCGGCTGGTGGCGGGCGGTGGCGGGCGGTGGCGGCTTGTGGCGGCTGGTGGTGGCGGCGGTGGTGGGTGGTGGTGGTGGGTGGTGGCGGTGGTGTCGGCGGCGGCTGTGGTGGGTGGTGGCGGCGGCGGCGGTGATGGGTGGTGGCGGCGGCGGTGGTGGTGGGTGGTGGTGGCGGCGGCGGTGATGGGTGGTGGCGGCGGTGGTGGTGGTGGGTGGTGGTGGTGGGTGGTGGCGGCGGGTGGCGGTGGTGGGTGGCGGGTGGCGGCTGGTGGTGGGTGGTGGCGGCGGGTGGTGAGTGGCGGTGGTGGGTGGCGGTGGCTGGTGGCGGGTGGTGGTGGGTGGCGGTGGCTGGTGGCGGGTGGCGGTGGCTGGTGGCGGGTGGCGGCTGGTGGTGGGTGGTGGCGGCTGGTGGTGGGTGGTGGCGGGTGGCGGCTGGTGGTGGGTGGTGGGGGTGGCGGCTGGTGGTGGGTGGTGGCGGGTGGCGGCTGGTGGTGGGTGGTGGCGGGTGGCGGCTGGTGGTGGGTGGTGGCGGGTGGCGGCTGGTGGTGGGTGGTGGCGGCTGGTGGTGGGTGGCGGCGGGTGGTGGGTGGCGGCGGGTGGCGGCTGGTGGTGGGTGGCGGCTGGCGGCTGGTGGTGGGTGGTGGCGGGTGGCGGCTGGTGGTGGGTGGTGGCGGCGGGTGGTGAGTGGCGGTGGTGGGTGGCGGTGGCTGGTGGCGGGTGGCGGCTGGTGGTGGGTGGTGGCGGGTGGCGGCTGGTGGTGGGTGGCGGCGGGTGGCGGCTGGTGGTGGGTGGTGGCAGGTGGCGGCTGGTGGTGGGTGGCGGCGGGTGGCGGCTGGTGGTGGGTGGCGGGTGGCGGCGGGTGGCGGCGGGTGGCAGCTGGTGGTGGCTGCATGGTGGCGGGTGGCGGCTGGTGGTGGGTGGTGGCGTCTGGTGGTGGTGGTGGCGGGCGGCGGCGGTGATGGGTGGTGGCGGCGGCGGTGGTGGTGGGTGGTGGTGGCGGCGGCGGTGATGGGTGGTGGCGGCGGTGGTGTGGTGGGTGGTGGTGGTGGGTGGTGGCGGCGGGTGGCGGTGGTGGGTGGCGGGTGGCGGCTGGTGGTGGGTGGTGGCGGCGGGTGGTGAGTGGCGGTGGTGGGTGGCGGTGGCTGGTGGCGGGTGGTGGTGGGTGGCGGTGGCTGGTGGCGGGTGGCGGTGGCTGGTGGCGGGTGGCGGCTGGTGGTGGGTGGTGGCTGCTGGTGGTGGGTGGTGGCGGGTGGCGGGTGGCGGCTGGTGGTGGGTGGTGGCGGGTGGCGGCTGGTGGTGGGTGGTGGCGGGTGGCGGCTGGTGGTGGGTGGTGGCGGGTGGCGGCTGGTGGTGGGTGGTGGCGGGTGGCGGCTGGTGGTGGTGGTGGCGGGTGGCGGCTGGTGGTGGGTGGTGGCGGCTGGTGGTGGGTGGCGGCGGGTGGTGGGTGGCGGCGGGTGGCGGCTGGTGGTGGGTGGCGGCTGGCGGCTGGTGGTGGGTGGTGGCGGGTGGCGGCTGGTGGTGGGTGGTGGCGGCGGGTGGTGAGTGGCGGTGGTGGGTGGCGGTGGCTGGTGGCGGGTGGCGGCTGGTGGTGGGTGGTGGCGGGTGGCGGCTGGTGGTGGGTGGCGGCGGGTGGCGGCGGGTGGCGGCTGGTGGTGGGTGGTGGCAGGTGGCGGCTGGTGGTGGGTGGCGGCGGGTGGCGGCTGGTGGTGGGTGGCGGGTGGCGGCGGGTGGCGGCGGGTGGCAGCTGGTGGTGGGTGGTGGCGGGTGGCGGCTGGTGGTGGGCGGCGGGTGGCGGCGGGTGTCGGCGGCGGCTGTGGTGGGTGGTGGCGGCGGCGGCGGTGATGGGTGGTGGCGGCGGCGGTGGTGGTGGGTGGTGGTGGCGGCGGCGGTGATGGGTGGTGGCGGCGGTGGTGGTGGGTGGCGGTGGCTGGTGGCGGGTGGTGGTGGGTGGCGGTGGCTGGTGGCGGGTGGCGGTGGCTGGTGGCGGGTGGCGGCTGGTGGTGGGTGGTGACGGCTGGTGGTGGGTGGTGGCGGGTGGCGGGTGGCGGTGGTGGGTGGCGGTGGCGGGTGGCGGCTGGTGGTGGGCGGTGGCGGGTGGCGGCTGGTGGTGGGCGGTGGCGGGTGGCGGCTGGTGGTGGGCGGTGGCGGGTGGCGGCTGGTGGTGGGCGGTGGCGGGTGGCGGCTGGTGGTGGGCGGTGGCGGGTGGCGGCTGGTGGTGGGCGGTGGCGGGTGGCGGCTGGTGGTGGGCGGTGGCGGGTGGCGGCTGGTGGTGGGCGGTGGCGGGTGGCGGCTGGTGGTGGGTGGTGGCGGGTGGCGGCTGGTGGTGGGTGGTGGCGGGTGGCGGCTGGTGGTGGGTGGCGGCGGGTGGTGGGTGGCGGCGGGTGGCGGCTGGTGGTGGGTGGCGGCTGGCGGTGGGTGGTGGCGGGTGGCGGCTGGTGGTGGGTGGTGGCGGCGGGTGGTGAGTGGCGGTGGTGGGTGGCGGTGGCTGGTGGCGGGTGGCGGCTGGTAGTGGGTGGTGGCGGGTGGCGGCTGGTGGTGGGTGGTGGCGGGTGGCGGGTGGCGGCGGGTGGCGGATGGTGGTGGGTGGTGGCAGGTGGCGGCTGGTGGTGGGTGGCGGCTGGTGGTGGGTGGCGGGTGGCGGCGGGTGGCGGCGGGTGGCAGCTGGTGGTGGGTGGTGGCGGGTGGCGGCTGGTGGTGGGCGGCGGGGTGGCGGCGGGTGGCGGCTGGTGGCGGCCAGCTGGGACACACCCTTCTCCACTGTAGGTCTGAGTACAACTAACCATATGTCTCTCTCACCCACCAGAACAGTGTTGCCAGCTTGCGCTCTCAAAATGTTTCCTTCAAAGATTGTATATTATCTTTGAACAACAAGTTTGATTATCAAGGAAATAATGCATATATTATTGTCACATTAATACTGTGCAATATCTTATTACATTCCTGCTAAATAATTATAATTTGAAACAGGACAAAAAATCCCACATATATATAATAACCAACATTAGAGATCACAAGGCCTAGGCCTCGCCTGTGACCACACATCCTGCCTCCCTGGCCTGCTACACTCACACACCTCACACTCTTAACTCTCTCATAATCACTCTCACTCTCTTACTCTGTCACTTACTCTGTCACTCTTACTCTCTGTCACTCTTACTCTCTGTCACTCTTACTCTCTGTCACTCTTACTGTCACTCTTACACTCTGTCACTCCTACTCTCTGTCACTCTTACTCTGTCACTCTTACTCTCTGTCACTCTTACTCTCTGTCACTCTTACTCTCTGTCACTCTTACTCTCTGTCACTCTTACTCTCTGTCACTCTTACTCTGTCACTCTTACTCTCTGTCACTCTTACTCTCTGTCACTCTTACTCTCTGTCACTCTTACTCTCTGTCACTCTTACTCTCTGTCACTCTTACTCTCTGTCACTCTTACTCTGTCACTCTTACTCTGTCACTCTTACTCTCTGTCACTCTTACTCTGTCACTCTTACTCTGTCACTCTTACTCTCTGTCACTCTTACTCTGTCACTCTTACACTCTGTCACTCTTACTCTGTCACTCTTACTCTCTGTCACTCTTACTCTGTCACTCTTACTCTCTGTCACTCTTACTCTCTGTCACTCTTACTCTGTCACTCTTACTCTGTCACTCTTCCTCTCTGTCACTCTTCCTCTCTGTCACTCTTACTCTCTGTCACTCTTACTCTCTGTCACTCTTACTCTCTGTCACTCTTACTCTCTGTCATTCTTACTCTCTGTCACTCTTACTCTGTCACTCTTACTCTCTGTCACTCTTACTCTCTGTCACTCTTACTCTGTCACTCTTACTCTGTCACTCTTACTCTCTGTCACTCTTACTCTGTCACTCTTACTCTCTGTCACTCTTACTCTCTGTCACTCTTACTCTGTCACTCTTACTCTCTGTCACTCTTACTCTCTGTCACTCTTACTCTCTGTCACTCTTACTCTGTCACTCTTACTCTCTGTCACTCTTACTCTGTCATTCTTACTCACTCTCAGTCACCCTTACCCATTCATACTCACTCTCTCACTCTTACTCTCATACTCTTACTCTCAATTACTCTTACTCTCAATCACTCCTACTCTCATTCTTACTCTTACTCTTACTCCCAATCACTCTTACTCTCAATCACTCTTATTCTCATTCTTACTCTCACTCTTACTCTTACTCCCAATCACTCTTACTCCCAATCACTCTTACTGTCAATCACTCTTACTCTCAATCACTCTTACTCTCAATCACTCTTACTCTCATTCTTACTCTTACTCACTCTTACTCTCAATCACTCTTATTCTCATTCTTACTCCTACTCTCACTCTAACTCCTACTCCCAATCACTCTTACTCCCAATCACTCTTACTCTCAATCACTCTTACTCCCAATCACTCTTACTCTCAATCACTCTTACTCTCAATCACTCTTACTCTCAATCACTCTTACTCTCAATCACTCTCAATCACTCTTACTCTCATACTCACCCTTACTCTCAATCACTTTACTCTCACTCTTACTCATTCTGTCACTCTTACTCTCACTCTTACTCACTCTGTCACTCTTACTCACTCTCAGTCACTCTTACTTATACTCACTCTTACTCACACTTACACACTCTCTGGCACTCTCACTCACCTTCATTCACTCTTACTCACTCTTACCCACTCTCGCTCACTCTTACTCACTCTAGTTAATAAGAACACGCCAATATAAGACAACAAAACGTTTTCAGATTCGTTCTCACCACTTTCCAGCAACTTTTAAAATTTATATAAATTATCTTAGGGAATAATACATAAATTATATATTTAAACATGATATTAGTGTTTAGTGGAATGCATAAGGAGTCAAATTGTGTTAAAAAGAGCGATTTTTAGAAAATTTGGAAAACTACTTTTTTCTGTTCATATTATAACTAAATGGATTTTAAAGGTTTCACTCAGCCAATATATATCATTCACAATTTATTAATGAATTTTACAAAAAAACACCATAAATTTTATATTTAAACATGTAAAAACTATTTGTTTTACATTTGGAAGAAAATAATTGTAGAAAAACAATTTATAATTAAACCTTTGTGTTTGGATTTTTTGAGTAAAAGTTTCTCAAAGGCTCTCCTGCACCATTCTCAATGCAAATCATTCCCACACCTATGGGAAGAGATATGCGAACGTTGTGTAGATGATTTGTGTTTGCTGGGCAGTGAGTCACATTTTGCACAAACTCCCCTGCAGTTTTCAAAATATCCCAAACATCCCAAATTCGAGGCCTGAGCAATATTTTGGAGCCAAATTCTGGCTCTCTGCACGTATTCGCTGTTTTAAATTACGACTTTTTATACCCAACATATGCCAAGTCCTGAAAGCGGCAAGTAGTAAGATTTGCACAAACTCCCCTGCAGTTTTCAAAATATCCCAAATATCCCAATATCGAGGCCTGAGCCATATTTTGGAGCCAAATTCAGGCTCTCTGTACGTATTCGCAGTTTGATATTACGACTTTTTATACCCAACATATGCCAAGTACTGAAAGCGGCGTTTGGTCACATTTGTCCCAAACCTCCCTCCAGTTTTCAAAATATCCCAAACATCCCAATTTCGAGGCCTGAACCATATTTTGGAGCCAAATTCTGGCTCTATGCACGTATTCGCAGTTTGATATTACGACTTTTTATACCCAACATATGCCAAGTCCTGAAAGCGGCAATGAGTCACATTTTGCACAAACTCCCCTGCAGTTTTCGAAAAATCCCAAATATCCCAATTTCGAGGCCTGAGCCATATTTTGGAGCCAAATTCTTGCTCTATGCACGTATTCGCAGTTTGATATTACGACTTTTTATACCCACCATATGCCAAGTCCTGAAAGCCGCAATGAGTCACATTTTGCACAAACTCCTTTGCAGTTTTCGAAAAATCCCAAATATCCCAATTTCGAGGCCTGAGACATATTTTGGAGCCTAATTTTGGCTCTCTGCTCGTATTCGCAGTTTGAAATTGCGACTTTTTTATACCCAACATATGCCAACTACTGAAAGCGGCGTTTGGTCACATTTGTCTCAAACCTCCCTGCAGTTTTCAAAATATCCCTAATATCCCAATTTCGAGGCCTGAGCCATATTTTGGAGCCAAATTCAGGCTCTCTTTACGTATTCGCAGTTTGAAATTACGGCTTTTTATCCCCAACATATTCCAAATACTGAAAGCGGCGTTTGGTCACATTTGTCCCAAACCTCCCTCCAGTTTTCAAAATATCCCAAACATCCCAATTTCGAAGCCTGAGCCATATTTTGGAGCCAAATTCTGGCTCAATGCACGTTTTCGCAGTTTGATATTACGACTTTTTATACCCAACATATGCCAAGTCCTGAAAGCGGCAGTGAGTCACATTTTGCACAAACTCCCATGCAGTTTTCGAAATATCCCAAATATTCCGATTTCGAGGCCTGAGCCATATTTTGGAGCCAAATTCTGGCTCTCTGCACGTATTCGCAGTTTGAAATTGCGACTTTTTTATACCCAATATATGCCAACTACTGAAAGTGGTGTTTGGTCACATATGTCCCAAACCTCCGTGCAGTTTTCAAAACATCCCTAATATCCCAATTTCGAGGCCTGAGCCATATTTTGGAGCCAAATTCTGGCTCTCTGCACGTATTCGCAGTTTTAAGTTACGACTTTTTATACCCAACATATGCCAAGTTTTGAAAGCGGCGTTTGGTCACATTTGTCCCAAACCTCCCTCCAGTTTTCAAAATATCCCAAACATCCCAATTTCCAGGCCTGAGCCATATTTTGGAGACAAATTCTGGCTCTATGCACGTATTCGCAGTTTTATATTACGACTTTTTATACCCAACATATGCCAAGTCCTGAAAGCGGCAGTGAGTCACATTTTGCACAAACTCCCCTGAAGTTTTCGAAATATCCCAAATATCCCAATTTCGAGGCCTGAGCCATATTTTGGAGCCAAATTTTGGCTCTCTGCTCGTATTCGCAGTTTGAAATTGGGACTTTTTTTTACCCAACATATGCCAAGTGCTGAAAGCGGCGTTTGGTCACATTTGTCCCAAATATCCCTCCAGTTTTCAAAATATCACAAACATCCCAATTTCGAGGCCTGAGCCATATTTTGGAGCCAAATTCTGGCTCTCTACATGTATTCGCAGTTTGATATTACGACTTTTTATACCCAACATATGCCAAGTCCTGAAAGCGGCAGTGAGTCATATTTTGCACAAACTCCCCTGCAGTTTTCGAAATATCCCAAATATACCAATTTCGAGGCCTGAGCCATATTCTGGAGCCAAATTCAGGCTCTCTCTACGTATTCGCAGTTTGAAGTTACGACTTTTTATACCCAACATATGCGAAGTACTGAAAGCGGCGTTTGGTCACATTTGTCCCAAACCTCCCTCCAGTTTTCAAAATATCCAAAACATCCCAATTTCGAGGCCTGAGCCATATTTTGGAGCCAAATTCTGGCTCTATGCACGTATTCGCAGTTTGATATTACGACTTTTTATACCCAACATATGCCAAGTCCTGAAAGCCGCAACGAGTCACATTTTGCACAAACTCCTTTGCAGTTTTCGAAAAATCCCAAATATCCCAATTTCGAGGCCTGAGCCATATTTTGGAGCCAAATTCTGGCTCTCTGCACGTATTCGCAGTTGTAAGTTACGATATTTTATACCCAACATATGCCAAGTACTGAAAGCGGCGTTTGGTCACATTTGTCCCAAACCTCCCTCCAGTTTTCAAAATATCCCAAACATCCCAATTTCGAGGCCTGAGTCATATTTTGGAGCCAAATTCTGGCTCTATGCAAGTATTCGCAGTTTGATATTACGACTTTTTATACCAAACATATGCCAAGTCCTGAAAGCGGCAGTGAGTCACATTTTGCACAAACTCCCCTGCAGTTTCGAAATATCCCAAATATCCCAATTTTGAGGCCTGAGCCATATTTTGGAGCTAAATTCTGGCTCTCTGCACGTATTCGCAGTTTTAAGTTACGACTTTTTATACCCAACATATGCCAAGTACTGAAAGCGGCGTTTGGTCACATTTGCCCCAAACCTCCCTCCAGTTTTCAAAATATCCCAAACATCCCAATTTCGAGGCCTGAGCCATATTTTGGAGCCAAATTCTGTCTCTATGCACGTATTCGCAGTTTGATATTACGACTTTTTATACCCAACATATGCCAAGTCCCGTAAGCGGCAGTGAGTCACATTTTGCACAAACTCCCCTGCAGTTTTCAAAATATCCCAAACATCCCAAATTCGAGGGCCTGAGCAATATTTTGGAGCCAAATTCTGGCTCTCTGCACGTATTCGCTGTTTTAAATTACGACTTTTTATACCCAACATATGCCAAGTCCTGAAAGCGGCAAGTAGTAAGATTTGCACAAACTCCTCTGCAGTTTTCAAAATATCCCAAACATCCCAATTTCGAGGCCTGAGCCATATTTTGGAGCCAAATTCTGGCTCTCTGCACGTATTCGCAGTTTCATATTACGAATTTTATACCCAACATATGCCAAGTACTGAAAGCGGCAGTGAGTCACATTTTGCACAAACTCCTTTGCAGTTTTCGAAAAATCCCAAATATCCCAATTTCGAGGCCTGAGCCATATTTTGGATCCAAATTCTGGCTCTCTGCACGTATTCGCAGTTTTAAGTTATGACTTTTTATACCCAACATATGCCAAGTACTGAAAGCGGCGTTTGGTCACATTTGTCCCAAACCTCCCTCCAGTTTTCAAATATCCCAAACATCCCAATTTCGAGGCCTGAGTCATATTTTGGAGCCAAATTCTGGCTCTATGCAAGTATTCGCAGTTTGATATTACGACTTTTTATACCAAACATATGCCAAGTCCTGAAAGCGGCAGTGAGTCACATTTTGCACAAACTCCCTGCAGTTTTCGAAATATCCCAATATCCCAATTTCGAGGCCTGAGCCATATTTTGGAGCCAAATTCAGGCTCTCTGTACGTATTCGCAGTTTTAAGTTATGACTTTTTATACCCAATATATGCCAAGTGCTGAAAGCGGCGTTTGGTCTATTTGTCCCAAACCTCCCTCCAGGTTTCAAAATATCCCAAACATCCAATTTCGAGGCCTGAGCCATATTTTGCAACCAAATTCTGGCTCTCTACATGTATTCGCAGTTTGATATTACGACTTTTTAACCCAACATATGCCAAGTACTGAAAGCGGCAGTGAGTCACATTTTGCACAAACTTCCCTGCCGTTTTCGAAATATCCCAAATATCCAATTTCGAGGCCTGAGCCATATTTTGGAGCCAAATTCAGGCTCTCTGTACGTATTCGCAGTTTGATATTACGACTTTTTATACCAACATATGCCAAGTACTGAAAGCGGCGTTTGGTCACATTTGTCCCAAACCTCCCTCCAATTTTCAAAATATCCCAAACATCCCAAATTCGAGGCCTGAGCAATATTTTGGAGCCAAATTTCTGGCTCTCTGCACGTATTCGCTGTTTTAAATTACGACTTTTTATACCCAACATATGCCAAGTCCTGAAAGCGGCAAGTAGTAAGATTTGCACAAACTCCTCTGCAGTTTTCAAAATATCCCAAACACCCAATTTCGAGGCCTGAGCCATATTTTGGAGCCAAATTCTGGCTCTATGCAAGTATTCGCAGTTTGATATTACGAGTTTTATACCCACAATGCCAAGTCCTGAAAGCCGCAATGAGTAACATTTTGCACAAACTCCTTTGCAGTTTTCGAAAAATCCCAAATATCCCAATTTCGCGGCCTGAGCCATATTTTGGAGCCAAATTCTGGCTCTCTGCACGTATTCGCTGTTTTAAGTTACGACTTTTTATAACCAACATATGCCAAGTACTGAAAGCGGCGTTTGGTCACATTTGTCCCAAACCTCCCTCCAGTTTTCAAAGTATCCCAAACATCCCAATTTCGAGGCCTGAGTCATATTTTGGAGCCAAATTCTGGCTCTATGCAAGTATTCGCAGTTTGATATTACGACTTTTTAAACCCAACATATGCCAAGTCCCGTAAGTGGCAGTGAGTCACATTTTGCACAAACTCCCCTGCAGTTTTCAAATATCCCAAACATCCCAAATTCGAGGCCTGAGCAATATTTTGGAGCCAAATTCTGGCTCTCTGCACGTATTCGCTGTTTTAAATTACGACTTTTTTACCCAACATATGCCAAGTCCTGAAAGCGGCAAGTAGTAAGATTTGCACAAACTCCTCTGCAGTTTTCAAATATCCCCAAACTCCCAATTTCGAGGCCTGAGCCATATTTTGGAGCCAAATTCTGGCTCTCTGCACGTATTCGCAGTTTCATATTACGAATTTTATACCCAACATATGCCAAGTACTTAAAGCGGCAGTGAGCCACATTTTGCACAAACTTCCCTGCAGTTTTCAAATATCCCAAACATCCAAATTTCGAGGCCTGAGCCATATTTTGCAACCAAATTCTGGCTCTCTGCATGTATTCGCAGTTTTAAATTACGAATTTTTATACCCAACATATGCCAAGTCCTGAAAGCGGCAGTGAGACACATTTTGCACAAACTCCCCTGCAGTTTTCGAAATATCCCAAATATCCCAATTTCGAGGCCTGAGCCATATTTTGGAGCCAAATTCAGGCTCTCTGTACGTATTCGCAGTTTGATATTACGACTTTTTATACCCAACATATGCCAAGTACTGAAAGCGGCGTTTGGTCACATTTGTCCCAAACCTCCCTCCAGTTTTCAAAATATCCCAACATCCCAATTTCGAGGCCTGAGCCATATTTTGGAGCCAAATTCTGGCTCTATGCACGTATTCGCAGTTTGATATTACGACTTTTTATACCCAACATATGCCAAGTCCTGAAAGCGGCAATGAGTCACATTTTGCACAAACTCCCCTGCAGTTCTCGAAAAATCCCAAATATCCCAATTTCGAGGCCTGAGCCATATTTTGGAGCCAAATTCTGGCTCTATGCACGTATTCGCAGTTTGATATTACGACTTTTTATACCCAACATAAGCCAAGTCCTGAAGCCGCAATGAGTCACATTTTGCACAAACTCCTTTGCAGTTTTCGAAAAATCCCAAATATCCCAATTTCGAGGCCTGAGCCATATTTTGGAGCCAAATTTTGGCTCTCTGCTCGTATTCGCAGTTTGAAATTGCGACTTTTTTATACCCAACATATGCCAACTACTGAAAGCGGCGTTTGGTCACATTTGTCTCAAACCTCCCTGCAGTTTTCAAAATATCCCTAATATCCCAATTTCGAGGCCTGAGCCATATTTTGGAGCCAATTCAGGCTCTCTATACGTATTCGCAGTTTGAAATTACGGCTTTTTATCCCCAACATATTCCAAATACTGAAAGCGGCGTTGGTCACATTTGTCCCAAACCTCCCTCCCGTTTTCAAAATATCCCAAACATCCCAATTTCGAAGCCTGAGCCATATTTTGGAGCCAAATTCTGGCTCAATGCACGTTTTCGCAGTTTGATATTACGACTTTTTATACCCAACATATGCCAAGTCCTGAAAGCGGCAGTGAGTCACATTTTGCACAAACTCCCATGCAGTTTTCGAAATATCCCAAATATTCCAATTTCGAGGCCTGAGCCATATTTTGGAGCCAAATTCTGGCTCTCTGTACGTATTCGCAGTTTGAAATTGCGACTTTTTTATACCCAATATATGCCAACTACTGAAAGTGGTGTTTGGTCACATATGTCCCAAACCTCCGTGCAGTTTTCAAAATATCCCTAATATCCCAATTTCGAGGCCTGAGCCATATTTTGGAGCCAAATTCTGGCTCTCTGCACGTATTCGCAGTTTTAAGTTACGACTTTTATAACCAACATATGCCAAGTACTGAAAGCAGCGTTTGTCACATTTGTCCCAAACCTCCCTCCAGTTTTCAAAATATCCCAAACATCCCAATTTCGAGGCCTGAGCCATATTTTGGAGCCAAATTCTGGCTCTATGCACGTATTCGCAGTTTTATATTCGACTTTTTATACCCAACATATGCCAAGTCCTGAAAGCGGCAGTGAGTCACATTTTGCACAAACTCCCCTGCAGTTTTTCGAAATATCCCAAATATCCCAATTTCGAAGCCTGCCATATTTTGGAGCCAAATTTTGGCTCTCTGCTCGTATTCGCAGTTTGAAATTGGGACTTTTTTTACCCAACATATGCCAAGTGCTGAAAGCGGCGTTTGGTCACATTTGTCCCAAATATCCCTCCAGTTTCAAAATATCACAAACATCCCAATTTCGAGGCCTGAGCCATATTTTGGAGCCAAATTCTGGCTCTCTACATGTATTAGCAGTTTGATATTACGACTTTTTATACCCAACCATATGCCAAGTCCTGAAAGCCGCAATGAGTCACATTTTGCACAAACTCCTTTGCAGTTTTCGAAAAATCCCAAATATCCCAATTTCGAGGCCTGAGCCATATTTTGGAGCCAAATTCTGGCTCTCTGCACGTATTCGCAGTTTTAAGTTACGACTTTTTATAACCAACATATGCCAAGTACTGAAAGCGGCGTTTGGTCACATTTTCCCAAACCTCCCTCCAGTTTTCAAAATATCCCAAACATCCCAATTTCGAGGCCTGAGTCATATTTTGGAGCCAAATTCTGGCTCTATGCAAGTATTCGCAGTTTGATATTACGACTTTTTATACCAAACATATGCCAAGTCCTGAAAGCGGCAGTGAGTCACATTTTGCACAAACTCCCCTGCAGTTTTCGAAATATCCCAAAAATCCCATTTTGAGGCCTGAGCCATATTTTGGAGCTAAATTCTGGCTCTCTGCACGTATTCGCAGTTTTAAGTTACGAATTTTTATACCAACATATGCCAAGTACTGAAAGCGGCATTTGGTCACATTTGCCCCAAACCTCCCTCCAGTTTTCAAAATATCCCAAACATCCCAATTTCGAGGCCTGAGCCATATTTGGAGCCAAATTCTGTCTCTATGCACGTATTCGCAAGTTTGATATTACGACTTTTTATACCCAACATATGCCAAGTCCAGTAAGCGGCAGAGTCACATTTTGCACAAACTCCCCTGCAGTTTTCAAAATATCCCAAACATCCCAAATTCGAGGCCTGAGCAATATTTTGGAGCCAAATTCTGGCTCTCTGCACGTATTCGCAGTTTCATATTACGAATTATATACCCAACATATGCCAAGTACTGAAAGCGGCAGTGAGGTCACATTTTGCACAAACTTCCCTGCAGTTTTCAAAATATCCCAAACATCCCAATTTCGAGGCCTGAGCAATATTTTGAGCCAAATTCTGGCTCTCTGCATGTATTCGCAGTTTTAAATTACGAATTTTTATACCCAACATATGCCAAGTCCTGAAAGCGGCCAGTGAGACACATTTGGCACAAACTCCCCTGCAGTTTTCGAAATATCCCAAATATCCCAATTTCGAGGCCTGAGCCATATTTTGGAGCCAAATTCAGTCTCTCTGTACGTATTCGCAGTTTGATATTACGACTTTTTATACCCAACATATGCCAAGTACTGAAAGCGGCGTTTGGTCACATTTGTCCCAAAAATCCCTCCAGTTTTCAAAATATCCCAAACAATCCAATTTCGAGGCCTGAGCCATATTTTGGAGCCAAATTCTGGCTCTAGCACGTATTCGCAGTTTAATATTACGACTTTTTACCCAAATATGCCAAGTCCTAAAAAGCGGCAATGAGTCACATTTTGCACAAACTCCCCTGCAGTTTTCGAAAAATCCCAAATATCCCAATTTCGAGGCCTGAGCCATATTTTGGAGCCAAATTCTGGCTCTATGCACGTATTCGCAGTTTGATATTACGACTTTTTATACCCAACATATGCCAAGTCCTGAAAGCCGCAATGAGTCACATTTTGCACAAACTCCATGCAGTTTCGAAATATCCCAAATATTCCAATTTCGAGGCCTGAGCCATATTTTGGAGCCAAATCTGGCTCTCTGCACGTATTCGCAGTTTGAAATTGCGACTTTTTTATACCAATATATGCCAACTACTGAAAGTGGTGTTGGTCACATATGTCCCAAACTCCGTGCAGTTTTCAAATATCCCTATATCCCAATTTCGAGGCCTGAGCCATATTTTGGAGCCAAATTCTGGCTCTCTGCACGTATTCGCAGTTTTAAGTTACGACTTTTTTACCCAACATTTGCCAAGTACTGAAAGCGGCGTTTGGTCACATTTGTCCCAAACCTCCCTCCAGTTTTCAAATATCCCAAACATCCCAATTTCGAGGCCTGAGCCATATTTTGGAGCCAAATTCTGGCTCTCTGCACGTATTCGCAGTTTGATATTACGACTTTTTATACCCAACATATGCCAAGTACTTGATGCGGCAGTGAGTCACATTTTGCACAACCTCCAATACAGTTTTCAAAATATCCCAAACATCCCAATTTCGAGGCCTGAGCCATATTTTGGAGCCAAATTCAAGCTCTCTGTACGTATTCGCAGTTTGAAATTACGACCTTTTATACCCAACATATGCCAACTACTGAAAGCGGCGTTTGGTTATATTTGTCCCAAACTCCCCTGCAGTTTTCAAAATATCCCAAACTTCCCAATTTCGAGGCCTGAGTCATAATTTGGAGCCAAATTCTGGCTCTCTGCACGTATTCGCAGTTTGAAATTATGACTTTTTAAGTAATATATGCCAAGTCCTGAAAGCGGCAGTGAGTCACATTTTGCACAAACTCCCCTGCAGTTTCGAAATATCCCAAATATCCGAATTTCGAGGCCTGAGCCATATTTTGGAGCCAATTCAGGCTCTCTGTACGTATTCGCAGTTTGAAGTTACGACTTTTTATACCCACATATACCAAGTCCTGAAGAGGCAATGAGTCACATTTTGCACAAACTCCTTTGCAGTTTTCGAAAAATCCCAAATATCCCAATTTCGAGGCCTGAGCCATATTTTGGAGCCAAATTCTAGCTCTCTGCACGTATTCGCAGTTTTAAGTTATGACTTTTTATATCCAACGTATGCCAAGTAGTGAAATCGGCGTTTGGTCATATTTGTCCCAAAATCCCCTGCAGTTTTCAAAAATATCCCAAACTTCTCAATTTCAAGGCCTGAGTCATATTTTGGAGCCAAATTCTGGCTCTCTGCACGTATTCGCAGTTTGAAATTACGACTTTTTATACCTAACATATGCAACTAAAGAAAGCGGCGTTTGGTCACAATTGTACCAAACCTCCCTGCAGTTTTCAAAATATCCCTAAATCCCAATTTCGAGCCCGGAGCCATGTTTTGGAGCCAAATTCTGGCTCTCTGCACGTATTCGCAGTTTGATATTACGACTTTTTATACCCAACATATGCAAAGTATTGGACGCAGCAGTGAGTCACATTTTGCACAAACTCCCCTGCAATTTTCAAAATATTCCAAACATCCCAATTTCGAGGCCTGAGCCTTATTTTGGAAACAAATTCTGGCTCTTTGCACGTATTCGCAGTTTTGAAATTACGACTTTTTTATACCCAACATATGCGAATACTGAAAGCGGCGTTTGGTCACATTTGTCCCAAAACATTCCTGCAGGTTTCAAATGTCCCAAACATCCCAATATCGAGGCCTGAGCCATATTTTGGAGCCAAATTCTGGCTCTCTGCACGTATTCGCAGTTTGAAATTACGACTTTTTTTATACCCAACATATGCGAATACTGAAAGCGGCGTTTGGTCACATTTGTCCCAAACATTCCATGCAGGTTTCAAAATGTCCCAAACATCCCAATATCGAGGCCTGAGCCATATTTTGGAGCCAAATTATGGCTCTCTGCACGTATTCGCAGTTTAAGTTACGACTTTTTATACCCAACATATGCCAAGTACTGTAAGCGGCGTTTGTCACATTTGTCCCAAACCCCCTCCAGTTTCCAAAATATCCCAAACATCCAATTTCGAGGCCTGAGCCATATTTGGAGCCAAATTCTGGCTCTCTGCACGTATTCGCAGTTTGATATTACGACTTTTTATACCCAACATATGCCAAGTACTTGATGCGGCAGTGAGTCACATTTTGCACAACCTCCCCTACAGTTTTCAAAATATCCCAAACATCCCAATTTCGAGGCCTGAGCCATATTTTGGAGCCAAATTCAAGCTCTCGTACGTATTCGCATTTTGAAATTACAACTTTTTATACTGAACATATGCCAAGTACTGAAAGCGGCGTTTGGTCACATTTGTCCCAAACCTCCCTCCAGTTTTCAAAATATCCCAAACATCCCAGTTTCGAGCCTGAGCCATATTTTGGAGCCAAATTCTGGCTCTCTGCACGTATTCGCAGTTCATATTACGAATTTTATACCCAACATATGCCAAGTACTGAAACCGGCAGTGACTCACATTTTGCACAAACTCCCGTTCAGTTTTCAAAATATCCCAAATATATCCAATTTCGAGGCTGAGCCATATTTTGGAGCCAAAATCTGGCTCTCTGCAAGTATTCGCAGTTTGAAAATTGCGAATTTTTTATACCCTATATATGCCAAGTGCTAAAAGCGGCGTTTTGTCACATTTGTCCCAAACCTCCCTCCAGTTTTCAAAATATCCCAAACATCCGAAGTTTCGAGGCCTGAGCCATATTTTGGGGCCAAATTCTGGCTCTCTGCACGTATTCGCAGTTTGAAATTGCTACCTTTTTATACCCAACTCCCCTGCAGTTCTCGAAATATCCCAAATATCCCAATTTCGAGGCCTGAGCCATATTTTGGGGCCAAATTCTGGCTCTCTGCACGTATTCGCAGTTGAAATTGCGACTTTTTATACCCAACATATGCCAAGTACTGAAAGCGGCAGTGAGTCAAATTTTGCACAAACTCCCCTGCAGTTCTCGAAATATCCCAATTTCGAGGCCTGAGCCATATTTTGGGGCCAAATTCTGGCTCTCTGCACGTATTCGCAGTTTGAAATTGCGAATTTTATACCCAACATATCCCAAGTACTGAAAGCGGCATTTGGTCATATTTGTCCCAAACTCCCCTGCAGTTTTCAAAATATCCCAAACTTCTCAATTTCGAGGCCTGAGTCATATTTTGGAGCCAAATTCTGGCTCTATGCTCGTATTCGAAGTTTGATATTACGACTTTTTATACCTAACATATACCAAGTCCTGAAAGCGGCAGTGAGTCACATTTTGCACAAACTCCCTGCAGTTTTCGAAATATCCAAATATCCCAATTTCAAGGCCTGAGCCATATTTTGGACCAAATTCTGGCTCTCTGCACGTATTCGCAGTTTGAAATAGCGACTTTTTTATACCCAACATATGCCAACTACAGAAAGCGGCGTTTGGTCACAATTGTCCCAATCCACCCTGCAGTTTTCAAAATATCCCTAAAATCCCAATTTCGAGGCAGGAGCCATGTTTTTGGAGCAAATTCTGGCTCTCTGCATGTATTCGCAGTTTGATATTACGACTTTTTATACCCAACATATGCAAAGTATTGGACGCAGCAGTGAGTCACATTTTGCACAAACTCCCCTGCAGTTTTCAAAATATTCCAAACATCCCAATTTCGAGGCCTGAGCCTTATTTTGGAAACAAATTCTGGCTCTCTGCACGTATTCGCAGTTTGAAATTACGACTTTTTTATACCCAACATATGCGAAGTACTGAAAGCGGCGTTTGGTCACATTTGTCCCAAACATTCCTCCAGGTTTCAAAATGTCCCAAACATCTCAATATCGAGCCTGAGCCTATTTTGGAGCCAAATTCTGGGTCTCTGCACGTATTCGCAGTTTGAAATTACAACTTATTATACCCAACATATGCCAAGTACTGAAAGCGGCAGAGAGTCACATTTTGCACAAACTCCCCAGCAGTTTTCAAAATATCCCAAACATCCTAATTTCGAGGCCTGAGCCATATTTTGGAGCCAAATTCTGGCTCTCTGCACGTATTCGCAGTTTGAAATTGCGACTTATTTATACCCAACATATGCCAACTACAGAAAGCGGCGTTGGTCACAATTGTCCCAACCTCCCTGCAGTTTTCAAAATATCCCTAAAATCCAATTTCGAGGCCGGAGCCATGTTTTGGAGCCAAATTCTGGCTCTCTGCACGTATTCGCAGTTTGATATTACGACTTTTTATACCCAACATATGCAATGTATTGGACGCAGCAGTGAGTCACATTTTGCACAAACTCCCCTGCAGTTTCAAAATATTCCAAACATCCCAATTTCGAGGCCTGAGCCTTATTTTGGAAACAAATTGTGGCTCTCAGCACGTATTCGCAGTTTGAAATTACGACTTTTTTATACCCAACATGTGCGAAGTACTGAAAGCGGCGTTTGGTCACATTTGTCCCAAACATTCCTCCAGGTTTCAAAATGTCCCAAACATCTCAATATCGAGCCCTGAGCCATATTTTGGAGCCAAATTTTGGCTCTCTGCACGTATTCGCAGTTTGAAATTACGACCTTTTATACCCAACATATGCCAACTACTGAAAGCGGCGGTTTGGTTATATTTGTCCCAAACTCCCCTGCAGTTTTCAAAATATCCCAAACTTCCCAATTCGAGGCCTGAGTCATAATTTGGAGCCAAATTCTGGCTCTCTGCACGTATTCGCAGTTTGAAATTATGACTTTTTAAAGTAATATATGCCAAGTCCTGAAGCGGCAGTGAGTCACATTTTGCACAAACTCCCCTGCAGTTTTCGAAATATCCCAAATATCCGAATTTCGAGGCCTGAGCCATATTTTGGAGCCAAATTCAGGCTCTCTGTACGTATTCGCAGTTTGAAGTTACGACTTTTTATACCCAACATATACCAAGTCCTGAAAGAGGCAATGAGTCACATTTTGCACAAACTCCTTTGCAGTTTTCGAAAAATCCCAAATATCCCAATTTCGAGGCCTGAGCCATATTTTGGAGCCAAATTCTAGCTCTCTGCACGTATTCGCAGTTTTAAGTTATGACTTTTTATATCCAACGTATGCCAAGTAGTGAAATCGGCGTTTGGTCATATTTGTCCCAAAATCCCCTGCAGTTTTCAAAATATCCCAAACTTCTCAATTTCAAGGCCTGAGTCATATTTTGGAGCCAAATTCTGGCTCTCTGCACGTATTCGCAGTTTGAAATTACGATTTTTTATACCTAACATATGCCAACTAAAGAAAGCGGCGTTTGGTCACAATTGTACCAACCTCCCTGCAGTTTTCAAAATATCCCTAAAATCCCAATTTCGAGCCCGGAGCCATGTTTTGGAGCCAAATTCTGGCTCTCTGCACGTATTCGCAGTTTGATATTACGACTTTTATACCCAACATATGCAAAGTATTGGACGCAGCAGTGAGTCACATTTTGCACAAACTCCCCTGCAATTTTCAAAATATTCCAAACATCCCAATTTGAGGCCTGAGCCTTATTTTGGAAACAAATTCTGGCTCTTTGCACGTATTCGCAGTTGAAATACGACTTTTTTATACCCAACATATGCGAAGTACTGAAAGCGGCGTTTGGTCACATTTGTCCCAAACATTCCTGCAGGTTTCAAAATGTCCCAAACATCCCAATATCGAGGCCTGAGCCATATTTTGGAGCCAAATTCTGGCTCTCTGCACGTATTCGCAGTTTGAAATTACGACTTTTTATACCCAACATATGCCAAGTACTGAAAGCGGCGTTTGGTCATATTTGTCCGAAACTCCCCTGCAGTTTTTCAAAATATCCCAAACTTCCCAATTTCGAGGCCTGAGTCATAATTTGGAGCCAAATTCTGGCTCTCTGCACGTATTCGCAGTTTGAAATTACAACTTTTTAAAGTAATATATGACATGTCCTAAAAGCGGCAGTGAGTCACATTTTGCACAAATTCCCCTGCAGTTTTCGAAATATCCCAAATATCCCAATTTCGAGGACTGAGCCATATTTTGGAGCCAAATTTTGGCTCTCTGAACGTATTCGCAGTTTGATATTGCAACTTTTTTATACCCAACATATGCCAACTACAGAAAGCGGCGTTTGGTCACAATTGTCCCAATCCACCCTGCAGTTTTCAAAATATCCCGAAAATCCAATTTCGAGGCAGGAGCCATGTTTTGGAGCCAAATTCTGGCTCTCTGCACGTATTCGCAGTTTGATATTACGACTTTTTATACCCAACATATGCAAAGTATTGGACGCAGCAGTGAGTCACATTTGCACAAACTCCCCTGCAGTTTTTCAAAATATTCCAAACATCCCAATTTCGAGGCCTGAGCCTTATTTTGGAAACAAATTCTGGCTCTCTGCACGTATTCGCAGTTTGAAATTACGACTTTTTTTATACCCAACATATGCGAAGTACTGAAAGCGGCGTTGGTCACATTTCCCAAACATTCCTCCAGGTTTCAAAATGTCCCAAACATCTCAATATCGAGGCCTGAGCCATATTTTGGAGCCAAATTCTGGGTCTCTGCACGTATTCGCAGTTTGAAATTACAACTTATTATACCCAACATATGCCAAGTACTGAAAGCGGCAGAGAGTCCACATTTTGCACAAACTCCCCAGCAGTTTTCAAATATCCCAAACATCCTAATTCGAGGCCTGAGCCATATTTTGGAGCCAAATTCTGGCTCTCTGCACGTATTCGCAGTTTGAAATTGCGACTTATTTATACCCAACATATGCCAACTACAGAAAGCGGCGTTTGGTCACAATTGTCCCAAACCTCCCTGCAGTTTTCAAAATATCCCTAAAATCCCAATTTCGAGGCCGGAGCCATGTTTTGGAGCCAAATTCTGGCTCTCTGCACGTATTCGCAGTTTGATATTACGACTTTTTATACCCAACATATGCAATGTATTGGACGCAGCAGTGAGTCACATTTTGCACAAACTCCCCTGCAGTTTTCAAATATTCCAAACATCCCAATTTCGAGGCCTGAGCCTTATTTTGGAAACAAATTCTGGCTCTCAGCACGTATTCGCAGTTTGAAATTACGACTTTTTATACCCAACATATGCGAAGTACTGAAAGCGGCGTTTGGTCACATTTGTCCCAAACATTCCTCCAGGTTTTCAAAATGTCCCAAACATCTCAATATCGAGCCCTGAGCCATATTTTGGAGCCAAATTTTGGCTCTCTGCACGTATTCGCAGTTTGAAATTACGACCTTTTATACCCAACATATGCCAACTACTGAAAGCGGCGTTTGGTTATATTTGTCCCAAACTCCCCTGCAGTTTTCAAAATATCCCAAACTTCCCAATTTCGAGGCCTGAGTCATAATTTGGAGCCAAATTCTGGCTCTCTGCACGTATTCGCAGTTTGAAATTATGACTTTTTAAAGTAATATATGCCAAGTCCTGAAAGCGGCAGTGAGTCACATTTTGCACAAACTCCCCTGCAGTTTTCGAAATATCCCAAATATCCGAATTTCGAGGCCTGAGCCATATTTTGGAGCCAAATTCAGGCTCTCTGTACGTATTCGCAGTTTGAAGTTATGACTTTTTATACCCAACATATACCAAGTCCTGAAAGAGGCAATGAGTCACATTTTGCACAAACTCCTTTGCAGTTTTCGAAAAAATCCCAAATATCCCAATTTCGAGGCCTGAGCCATATTTTGGAGCCAAATTCTAGCTCTCTGCACGTATTCGCAGTTTTAAGTTATGACTTTTTATATCCAACGTATGCCAAGTAGTGAAATCGGCGTTTGGTCATATTTGTCCCAAAATCCCCTGCAGTTTTCAAAATATCCCAAACTTCTCAATTTCGAGGCCTGAGTCATATTTTGGAGCCAAATTCTGGCTCTCTGCACGTATTCGCAGTTTGAAATTACGACTTTTTATACCTAACATATGCCAACTACAGAAAGCGGCGTTTGGTCACAATTGTACCAAACCTCCCTGCAGTTTTCAAAAATATCCCTAAAATCCCAATTTCGAGCCCGGAGCCATGTTTTGGAGCCAAATTCTGGCTCTCTGCACGTATTCGCAGTTTGATATTACGACTTTTTATACCCAACATATGCAAAGTATTGGACGCAGCAGTGAGTCACATTTGCACAAACTCCCCTGCAATTTTCAAAATATTCCAAACATCCCAATTTCGAGGCCTGAGCCTTATTTTGGAAACAAATTCTGGCTCTTTGCACGTATTCGCAGTTTGAAATTACGACTTTTTTATACCCAACATATGCGAAGTACTGAAAGCGGCATTTGGTCACATTTGTCCCAAACATTCCTGCAGGTTTCAAAATGTCCCAAACATCCCAATATCGAGGCCTGAGCCATATTTTGGAGCCAAATTCTGGCTCTCTGCACGTATTCGCAGTTTGAAATTACGACTTTTTATACCCAACATATGCCAAGTACTGAAAGCGGCGTTTGGTCATATTTGTCCGAAACTCCCCTGCAGTTTTCAAAATATCCCAAACTTCCCAATTTCGAGGGCCTGAGTCATAATTTGGAGCCAAATTCTGGCTCTCTGCACGTATTCGCAGTTTGAAATTACGACTTTTAAAGTAATATATGACATGTCCTGAAAGCGGCAGTGAGTCACATTTTGCACAAATTCCCCTGCAGTTTTCGAAATATCCCAAATATCTATATTTCGAGGCCTGAGCCATATTTTGGAGCCAAATTTTGGCTCTCTGCACGTATTCGCAGTTTGATATTGCAACTTTTTTATACCCAACATATGCAAACTACTGAAAGCGGTGTTTGGTCACATTTGTCCCAAACCTCCTTGCAGTTTTCAAAATATCCCAAACATCCCAATTTCGAGGCCTGAGCCATATTATGGAGCCAAATTCTGGCTCTCTGCACGTATTCACAGTTTGAAATTGCGACTTTTTTATACCTAACATATGCCAACTACAGAAAGCGGCGTTTGGTCACATTTGTCCCAAACTTCCCTGTAGTTTTCAAAATATCCCTAAAGTCCCAATTTCGAGGCCGGAGCCATGTTTTGGAGCCAAATTCTGACTCTCTGCAAGTATTCGCAGTTTTATATTACGACTTTTTATACCCAACATATGCAAAGTATTAGACGCAGCAGTGAGTCACATTTTGCACAAACTCCCCTGCAGTTTTCAAAATATCCCAAACATCCCAATTTCGAGGCCTGAGCCTTATTTTGGAAACAAATTCTGGCTCTCTGCAAGTATTCGCAGTTTGAAATTACAACTTTTTTATACCCAACATATGCAAAGTACTGAAAGCGGCGTTTGGTCACATTTGTCCCAAACATTCCTGCAGGTTTCAAAATGTCCCAAACATCCCAATATCGAGGCCTGAGCCATATTTTGGAGCCAAATTCTGGCTCTCTGCACGTATTCGCAGTTTGAAATTACGACATTTATACCCAACATATGCCAAGTACTGAAAGCGGCGTTTGGTCATATTTGTCCCAAACTCCCCTGCAGTTTTCAAAATATCCCAAACTTCCCAATTTCGAGGCCTGAGTCATAATTTGGAGCCAAATTCTGGCTCTATGCACATATTCGCAATTTTATATTACGACTTTTTTATACCCAACATATGGCAAGTCCTGAAAGCGGCAGTGAGTCACATTTTGCACAAACTCCCTGCAGTTTTAAAAAATATCCCAAATATCCCAATTTCGAGGCCTGAGCCATATTTTGGAACTAAATTTTGGCTCTCTGCACGTATTCGCAGTTTGAAATTGCGACTTTTTTATACCCAACATATGCCAACTACAGAAAGCGGCGTTTGGTCACATTTGTCCCAAACCTCCCTCCAGTTTTCAAAATAACCCAAACATCCCAATTTCGAGGTCTGAGCCATATTTTGGAGCCAAATTCTGGCTCTAAGCACAAATTCGCAATTTTATATTACGACTTTTTATACCCAACATATGCCAAGTCCTGAAAGCGGCAGTGAGTCACATTTTGCACAAACTCTCCTGCAGTTTTCAAAATATCCCAAATATCCCAATTTCGAGGCCTGAGCCATATTATGGAGCCAAATTCTGGCTCTCTGCACGTATTCGCAGTTTGAAATTGCGACTTTTTTATACCTAACATATGCCAACTACAGAAAGCGGCGTTTGGTCACATTTGTCCCAAACTTCCCTGCAGTTTTCAAAATATCCCTAAAGTCCCAATTTCGAGGCCGGAGCCATGTTTTGGAGCCAAATTCTGACTCTCTGCAAGTATTCGCAGTTTTATATTACGACTTTTTATACCCAACATATGCCAAGTATTAGACGCAGCAGTGAGTCTCATTTTGCACAAACTCCCCTGCAGTTTTCAAAATATCCCAAACATCCCAATTTCAAGGCCTGAGCCTTATTTTGGAAACAAATTCTGGCTCTCTGCACGTATTCGCAGTTTGAAATTACTACTTTTTATACCCAACATATGCCAAGTACTGAAAGCGGCGTTTGGTCATATTTGTCCCAAACTCTCCTGCAGTTTTTCAAAATATCCCAAACTAACCAATTTCGAGGCCTGAGTCATATTTTGGAGCCAAATTCTGGCTCTCTGCACGTATTCGGAGTTTAAAATTGAGACTTTTTATACCTTACATATGCACAGTCCTGAAAACGGCAGTGAGTCACATTTTGCACAAACTCCCCTGCAGTTTTCAAAATATCCCAAATATCCCAATTTCGAGGCCTGAGCCATATTTTGGAGCCATATTCAGGCTCTCTGTACGTATTCGCAGTTTGAAGTTACGACTTTTTATACCCAACATATGCCAAGTAGTGAAAGCGGCGTTTGGTCACATTTATCCCAAACCTCCCTCCAGTTTTCAAAATATCCCAAACATGCCAATTTCGAGGCCTGAGCTATATTTTGGAGCCAAATTCTGGCTATATGCACGTATTCGCAGTTTGATATTACGAATTTTTATACCCAACATATGCCAAGTCATGAAAGAGGCAATGAGTCACATTTTGCACAAACTCCCCTGCAGTTTTCAAAAAATCCCAAATATCCCAATTTCGAGGCCTGAGCCATATTTTGGAGCCAAATTCTGGCTCTCTGCACGTATTCGCAGTTTGAAATTACGATTATTATACCTAACATTTGCCAAGTCCTGAAAGCGGCAGTGAGTCACATTTTGCACAAACTCCCCTGCAGTTTTCGAAATATCCAAAATATCCCAATTTCAAGGCCTGAGCCATATTTTGGAGCCAAATTCTGGCTCTCTGCACGTATTCGCAGTTTGAAATAGCGACTTTTTTATACCCAACATATACCAACTACAGAAAGCGGCGTTTGGTCACAATTATCCCAAACCACCCTGCAGTTTTCAAAATATCCCTAAAATCCCAATTTCGAGGCAGGAGCCATGTTTTGGAGCCAAATTCTGGCTCTCTGCACGTATTCGCAATTTGATATTACGACTTTTTATACCCAACATATGCAAAGTATTGGACGCAGCAGTGAGTCACATTTTGCACAAACTCCCCTGCAGTTTTCAAAATATTCCAAACATCCCAATTTCGAGGCCTGAGCCTTATTTTGGAAACAAATTCTGGCTCTCTGCACGTATTCGCAGTTTGAAATTACGACTTTTTTATACCCAACATATGCGAAGTACTGAAAGCGGCGTTTGGTCACATTTGTCCCAAACATTCCTCCAGGTTTCAAAATGTCCCAAACATCTCAATATCGAGGCCTGAGCCATATTTTGGAGCCAAATTCTGGGTCTCTGCACGTATTCGCAGTTTGAAATTACAACTTATTATACCCAACATATGCCAAGTACTGAAAGCGGCAGAGAGTCACATTTTGCACAAACTCCCCAGCAGTTTTCAAAATATCCCAAACATCCTAATTTCGAGGCCTGAGCCATATTTTGGAGCCAAATTCTGGCTCTCTGCACGTATTCGCAGTTTGAAATTGCGACTTTTTTATACCCAACATATGCCAACTACAGAAAGCGGCGTTTGGTCACAATTGTCCCAAACCTCCCTGCAGTTTTCAAAATATACCTAAAATCCCAATTTCGAGGCCGGAGCCATGTTTTGGAGCCAAATTCTGGCTCTCTGCACGTATTCGCAGTTTGATATTACGACTTTTTATACCCAACATATACCAAGTCCTGAAAGAGGCAATGAGTCACATTTTGCACAAACTCCCCTGCAGTTTTCGAAAAATCCCAAATATCCCAATTTCGAGGCCTGAGCCATATTTTGGAGCCAAATTCTAGCTCTCTGCACGTATTCGCAGTTTTAAGTTATGACTTTTTATACCCAACGTATGCCAAGTAGTGAAATCGGCGTTTTGTCATATTTGTCCCAAAATCCCCTGCAGTTTTCAAAATATCCCAAACTTCTCAATTTCGAGGCCTGAGTCATATTTTGGAGCCAAATTCTGGCTCTCTGCACGTATTCGCAGTTTGAAATTACGACTTTTTATACCTAACATATGCCAAGTCCTGAAAGCGGCAGTGAGTCACATTTTGCACAAACTCCCCTGCAGTTTTCGAAATATCCAAAATATCCCAATTTCGAGGCCTGAGCCATATTTTGGAGCCAAATTCTTGCTCTCTGCACGTATTCGCAGTTTGAAATTGCGACGTTTTTATACCCAACATATGCCAACTACAGAAAGCGGCGTTTGGTCACAATTGTACCAAACCTCCCTGCAGTTTTCAAAATATCCCTAAAATCCCAATTTCGAGCCCGGAGCCATGTTTTGGAGCCAAATTCTGGCTCTCTGCACGTATTCGCAGTTTGATATTACGACTTTTTATACCCAACATATGCAAAGTATTGGACGCAGCAGTGAGTCACATTTTGCACAAACTCCCCTGCAATTTTCAAAATATTCCAAACACCCCAATTTCGAGGCCTGAGCCTTATTTTGGAAACAAATTCTGGCTCTTTGCACGTATTCGCAGTTTGAAATTACGACTTTTTTATACCCAACATATGCGAAGTACTGAAAGCGGCGTTTGGTCACATTTGTCCCAAACATTCCTGCAGGTTTCAAAATGTCCCAAACATCCCAATATCGAGGCCTGAGCCATATTTTGGAGCCAAATTCTGGCTCTCTACACGTATTCGCAGTTTGAAATTACGACTTTTTATACCCAACATATGCCAAGTACTGAAAGCGGCGTTTGGTCATATTTGTCCGAAACTCCCCTGCAGTTTTCAAAATATCCCAAACTTCCCAATTTCGAGGCCTGAGTCATAATTTGGAGCCAAATTCTGGCTCTCTGCACGTATTCGCAGTTTGAAATTACGACTTTTTAAAGTAATATATGACATGTCCTGAAAGCGGCAGTGAGTCACATTTTGCACAAATTCCCCTGCAGTTTTCGAAATATCCCAAATATCCCAATTTCGAGGCCTGAGCCATATTTTGGAGCTAAATTTTGGCTCTCTGCACGCATTCGCAGTTTGATATTGCAACTTTTTTATACCCAACATATGCAAACTACTGAAAGCGGTGTTTGGTCACAATTGTCCCAAACCTCCCTGCAGTTTTCAAAATATCCCAAACATCCCAATTTCGAGGCCTGAGCCATATTTTGGAGCCAAATTCTGGCTCTCTGCACGTATTCGCAGTGTGATATTACGACTTTTTATACCCAACATATGCCAAGTACTTGACGCGGCAGTGAGTCACATTTTGCACAAACTCCCCAGCAGTTTTCAAAATATCCCAAATATCCCAATTTCGAGGCCTGAGCCATATTATGGAGCCAAATTCTGGCTCTCTGCACGTATTCGCAGTTTGAAATTGCGACTTTTTTATACCTAACATATGCCAACTACAGAAAGCGGCGTTTGGTCACATTTGTCCCAAACCTCCCTCCAGTTTTCAAAATAACCCAAACATCCCAATTTCGAGGTCTGAGCCATATTTTGGAGCGAAATTCTGGCTCTATGCACATATTCGCAATTTTATATTACGACTTTTTATACCCAACATATGCCAAGTCCTGAAAGCGGCAGTGAGTCACATTTTGCACAAACTCCCCTGCAGTTTTCAAAATATCCCAAATATCCCAATTTCGAGGCCTGAGCCATATTATGGAGCCAAATTCTGGCTCTCTGCACGTATTCACAGTTTGAAATTGCGACTTTTTTATACCTAACATATGCCAACTACAGAAAGCGGCGTTTGGTCACATTTGTCCCAAACTTCCCTGTAGTTTTCAAAATATCCCTAAAGTCCCAATTTCGAGGCCGGAGCCATGTTTTGGAGCCAAATTCTGACTCTCTGCAAGTATTCGCAGTTTTATATTACGACTTTTTATACCCAACATATGCAAAGTATTAGACGCAGCAGTGAGTCACATTTTGCACAAACTCCCCTGCAGTTTTCAAAATATCCCAAACATCCCAATTTCGAGGCCTGAGCCTTATTTTGGAAACAAATTCTGGCTCTCTGCAAGTATTCGCAGTTTGAAATTACAACTTTTTTATACCCAACATATGCAAAGTACTGAAAGCGGCGTTTGGTCACATTTGTCCCAAACATTCCTGCAGGTTTCAAAATGTCCCAAACATCCCAATATCGAGGCCTGAGCCATATTTTGGAGCCAAATTCTGGCTCTCTGCACGTATTCGCAGTTTGAAATTACGACATTTTATACCCAACATATGCCAAGTACTGAAAGCGGCGTTTGGTCATATTTGTCCCAAACTCCCCTGCAGTTTTCAAAATATCCCAAACTTCCCAATTTCGAGGCCTGAGTCATAATTTGGAGCCAAATTCTGGCTCTATGCACATATTCGCAATTTTATATTACGACTTTTTATACCCAACATATGGCAAGTCCTGAAAGCGGCAGTGAGTCACATTTTGCACAAACTCCCCTGCAGTTTTAAAAATATCCCAAATATCCCAATTTCGAGGCCTGAGCCATATTTTGGAACTAAATTTTGGCTCTCTGCACGTATTCGCAGTTTGAAATTGCGACTTTTTTATACCCAACATATGCCAACTACTGAAAGCGGCGTTTGGTCACATTTGTCCCAAACCTCCCTGCAGTTTTCAAAATATCCCTAATATCCCAATTTCGAGGCCTGAGCCATATTTTGGAGCCAAATTCTGGCTCTCTGCACGTATTCGCAGTATGATATTACGACTTTTTATACCCAACATATGCCAAGTACTTGATGCGGCAGTGAGTCACATTTTGGACAAACTCCCCTGCAGTTTTCAAAATATCACAAACATCCCAATTTCGAGGCCTGAGCCATATTTTGGAGCCAAATTCAAGCTCTCTCTGTACGTATTCGCAGTTTGAAATTACAACTTTTTATACTCAACATATGCCAAGTACTGAAAGCGGCGTTTGGTCACATTTGTCCCAAACCTCCCTCCAGTTTTCAAAATATCCCAAACATCCCAATTTCGAGGCCTGAGCAATATTTTGGAGCCAAATTCTGGCTCTCTGCACGTATTCGCAGTTTTAAATTACGACTTTTTATACCCATCATATGCCAAGTACTGAAAGCGGCGTTTGGTCACATTTGTCCCAAACCTCCCTCCAGTTTTCAAAATATCCCAAACATCCCAATTTCGAGGCCTGAGCCATATTTTGGAGCTAAATTCTGGCTCTCTGCACGTTTTCGCAGTTTGATATTACGACTTTTTATACCCAACATATGCCAAGTCCTGAACGTGGCAGTGAGTCACATTTTGCACAAACTCCCCTGCAGTTCTCGAAATATCCCAAATATCCCAATTTCGAGGCCTGAGCCATATTTTGGGGCCAAATTTTGGCACTGCACGTATTCGCAGTTTGAAATTGCGACTTTTTTATACCCAACATATGCCAAGTACTGAAAGCGGCGTTTGGTCACATTTGTCCCAAACCTCCCTGCAGTTTTCAAAATATTCCAAATATCCCAATTTCGAGGCTTGAGCCATATTTTGGAGCCAAATTCTGGCTCTCTGCACGTATTCGCAGTTTGAATTTACGACTTTTTATACCTAACATTTGCCAAGTCCTGAAAGCGGCAGTGAGTCACATTTTGCACAAACTCCCCTGCAGTTTTCAAAATATCCCAAATATCCCAATTTCGAGGCCTGAGCCATATTATGGAGCCAAATTCTGGCACTCTGCACGTATTCGCAGTTTGAAATTGCGAATTTTTTATAATAACATATGCCAAGTACTGAAAGCAGCGTTTGGTCACATTTGTCCCAAACCTGCCTCCAGTTTTCAAAATATCCCAAACATTCCAATTTCGAGGCCTGAGCTATATTTTGGAGCCGAATTCTGGCTCTATGCACGTATTCGCAGTTTGATATTACGACTTTTTATACCAAACATATGCCAAGTCCTGAAGCGGCAGTGAGTCACATTTTGCTCAAACTCCCCTGCAGTTTTCGAAATATCCCAAATATCCCAATTTCGAGGCCTGAACCATATTTTGGAGCCAAATTCTGTCTCTCTGCACGTATTCGCAGTTTGAAATTACAACTTTTTATACTCAACATATGCCAAGTACTGAAAGCGGCGTTTGGTCACATTTGTCCCAAACCTCCCTGCAGTTTTCAAAATATCCCTAAAGTCCCAATTTCGAGGCCGGAGCCATGTTTTGGAAACAAATTCTGGCTCTCTGCACGTATTCGCAGTTTGATATTACGACTTTTTATACCCAACATATGCAAAGTATTGGACGCAGCAGTGAGTCACATTTTGCACAAACTCCCCTGCAGTTTTCAAAATATCCCAAACATCCCAATTTCGAGGCCTGAGCCTTATTTTGGAAACAAATTCTGGCTCTCTGCACGTATTCGCAGTTTGAAATTACGACTTTTTTATACCCAACATATGCGAAGTACTGAAAGCGGCGTTTGGTCACATTTGTCCCAAACATTCCTGCATGTTTCAAAGTGTCCCAAACATCCCAATATCGAGGCCTGAGCCATATTTAGAGCCAAATTCTGGCTCTCTGCACGTATTCGCAGTTTGAAATTACGACTTTTTATACCCAACATATGCCAAGTACTGAAAGCGGCGTTTGGTCATATTTGTCCCAAACTCCCCTGCAGTTTTCAAAATATCCCAAACTTCCCAATTTCGAGGCCTGAGTCATAATTTGGAGCCAAATTCTGGCTCTCTGCATGTATTCGCAGTTTGAAATTACGACTTTTTAAAGTAATATATGCCAAGTCCTGAAAGCGGCAGTGAGTCACATTTTGCACAAACTCCCCTGCAGTTTTCGAAATATCCCAAATATCCCAATTTCGAGGCCTGAGCCATATTTTGGAGCCAAATTCAGGCTCTCTGTACGTATTCGCAGTTTGAAGTTACGACTTTTTATACCCAACATATGCCAAGTACTGAAAGCGGCTTTTGGTCACATTTGTCCCAAACCTCCCTCCAGTTTTCAAATTATTTCAAACATCCCAATTTCGAGGCCTGAGCCATATTTTGGAGCCAAATTCTGGCTCTATGCACGTATTCGCAGTTTGATATTACGACTTTATATACCAAACATATGCCAAGTCCTGAAAGCGGCAATGAGTCATATTTTGCACAAACTCCCCTGCAGTTTTGGAAAAAATCCCAAATATCCCAATTTCGAGGCCAGAGCCATATTTTGGAGTCAAATTCTGGCTCTCTGCACGTATTCGCAGTTTTAAGTTACGACTTTTTATACCCAACATATGCCAAGTACTGAAAGCGGCGTTTGGTCACATTTGTCCCAAACCTCCCTCCAGTTTTCAAAATAACCCAAACATCCCAATTTCGAGGTCTGAGCCATATTTTGGAGCCAAATTCTGGCTCTATGCACATATTCGCAGTTTTATATTACGACTTTTTATACCCAACATATGCCAAGTCCTGAAAGCGGCAGTGAGTCACATTTTGCACAAACTCCCCTGCAGTTTTCGAAATATCCCAAATATCCCAATTTCGAGGCCTGAGCCATATTTTGGAGCCAAATTTTGGCTCTCTGCACGTATTCGCAGTTTGAAATTGCGACTTTTTTATACCCAACATATGCCAACTACTGAAACCGGCGTTTGGTCACATTTGTCCCAAACCTCCCTGCAGTTTTCAAAATATCCCTAAAGTCCCAATTTCGAGGCCGGAGCCATGTTTTGGAAACAAATTCTGGCTCTCTGCACGTATTCGCAGTTTGATATTACGACTTTTTATACCCAACATATGCAAAGTATTGGACGCAGCAGTGAGTCACATTTTGCACAAACTCCCCTGCAGTTTTCAAAATATCCCAAACATCCCAATTTCGAGGCCTGAGCCTTATTTTGGAAACAAATTCTGGCTCTCTGCACGTATTCGCAGTTTGAAATTACGACTTTTTTATACCCAACATATGCGAAGTACTGAAAGCGGCGTTTGGTCACATTTGTCCCAAACATTCCTGCATGTTTCAAAGTGTCCCAAACATCCCAATATCGAGGCCTGAGCCATATTTAGAGCCAAATTCTGGCTCTCTGCACGTATTCGCAGTTTGAAATTACGACTTTTTATACCCAACATATGCCAAGTTCTGAAAGCGGCGTTTGGTCATATTTGTCCCAAACTCCCCTGCAGTTTTCAAAATATCCCAAACTTCCCAATTTCGAGGCCTGAGTCATAATTTGGAGCCAAATTCTGGCTCTCTGCATGTATTCGCAGTTTGAAATTACGACTTTTTAAAGTAATATATGCCAAGTCCTGAAAGCGGCAGTGAGTCACATTTTGCACAAACTCCCCTGCAGTTTTCGAAATATCCCAAATATCCCAATTTCGAGGCCTGAGCCATATTTTGGAGCCAAATTCAGGCTCTCTGTACGTATTCGCAGTTTGAAGTTACGACTTTTTATACCCAACATATGCCAAGTACTGAAAGCGGCTTTTGGTCACATTTGTCCCAAACCTCCCTCCAGTTTTCAAATTATTTCAAATATCCCAATTTCGAGGCCTGAGCCATATTTTGGAGCCAAATTCTGGCTCTATGCACGTATTCGCAGTTTGATATTACGACTTTATATACCAAACATATGCCAAGTCCTGAAAGCGGCAATGAGTCATATTTTGCACAAACTCCCCTGCAGTTTTGGAAAAAATCCCAAATATCCCAATTTCGAGGCCCGAGCCATATTTTGGAGTCAAATTCTGGCTCTCTGCACGTATTCGCAGTTTTAAGTTACGACTTTTTATACCCAACATATGCCAAGTACTGAAAGCGGCGTTTGGTCACATTTGTCCCAAACCTCCCTCCAGTTTAAAAAATAACCCAAACATCCCAATTTCGAGGTCTGAGCCATATTTTGGAGCCAAATTCTGGCTCTATGCACATATTCGCAGTTTTATATTACGACTTTTTATACCCAACATATGCCAAGTCCTGAAAGCGGCAGTGAGTCACATTTTGCACAAACTCCCCTGCAGTTTTCGAAATATCCCAAATATCCCAATTTCGAGGCCTGAGCCATATTTTGGAGCCAAATTTTGGCTCTCTGCACGTATTCGCACTTTGAAATTGCGACTTTTTTATACCCAACATATGCCAACTACTGAAACCGGCGTTTGGTCACATTTGTCCCAAACCTCCCTGCAGTTTTCAAAATATCCCTAATATCCCAATTTCGGGGTTTGAGCCATATTTTGGAGCCAAATTCTGGCTCTCTGCACGTATTCGCAGTGTGATATTATGAATTTTTATACCCAACATATGCCAATTACTTGATGCGGCAGTGAGTCACATTTTGGACAAACTCCCCTGCAGTTTTCAAAATATCACAAACATCCCAATTTCGAGGCCTGAGCCATATTTTGGAGCCAAATTCAAGCTCTCTGTACGTATTCGCAGTTTGAAATTACAACTTTTTATACTCAACATATGCCAAGTACTGAAAGCGGCGTTTGGTCACATTTGTCCCAAACCTCCCTGCAGTTTTCAAAATATCCCAAACATCCCAATTTCGAGGCCTGAGCAATATTTTGGAGCCAAATTCTGGCTCTCTGCACGTATTCGCAGTTTGAAATTACGACTTTTTATACCCAACATATGCCAAGTACTGCAGCGGCGTTTGGTCATATTTGTCCCAAACTCCCCTGCAGTTTTCAAAATATCCCAAACTTCTCAATTTCGAGGCCTGAGTCATATTTTGGATCCAAATTCTGGCTCTCTGCACGTATTCGCAGTTTGAATTTACGACTTTTTATACCTAACATTTGCCAAGTCCTGAAAGCGGCAGTGAGTCACATTTTGCACAAACTCCCCTGCAGTTTTCAAAATATCCCAAATATCCCAATTTCGAGGCCTGAGCCATATTATGGAGCCAAATTCTGGCTCTCTGCACGTATTCGCAGTTTGAAATTGCGACTTTTTTATAATAACATATGCCAAGTACTGAAAGCAGCGTTTGGTCACATTTGTCCCAAACCTGCCTCCAGTTTTCAAAATATCCCAAACATTCCAATTTTGAGGCCTGAGCTATATTTTGGAGCCAAATTCTGGCTCTATGCACGTATTCGCAGTTTGATATTACGACTTTTTATACCAAACATATGCCAAGTCCTGAAGCGGCAGTGAGTCACATTTTGCTCAAACTCCCCTGCAGTTTTCGAAATATCCCAAATATCCCAATTTCGAGGCCTGAACCATATTTTGGAGCCAAATTCTGTCTCTCTGCACGTATTCGCAGTTTGAAATTACAACTTTTTATACTCAACATATGCCAAGTACTGAAAGCGGCGTTTGGTCACATTTGTCCCAAACCTCCCTCCGGTTTTCAAAATATCCCAAATATCCCAATTTCGAGGCCTGAGCTATATTTTGGAGCCAAATTCTGGCTCTCTGCACGTATTCGCAGTTTGAAATTGCAACTTTTTATACCCAACATATGCCAAGTACTGCAGCGGCGTTTGGTCATATTTGTCCCAAACTCCCCTGCAGTTTTCAAAATATCCTAAACTTCTCAATTTCGAGGCCTGAGTCATATTTTGGAGCCAAATTCTGGCTCTCTGCACGTATTCGCAGTTTGAATTTACGACTTTTTATACCTAACATTTGCCAAGTCCTGAAAGCGGCAGTGAGTCACATTTTGCACAAACTCCCCTGCAGTTTTCAAAATATCACAAATATCCCAATTTCGAGGCCTGAGCCATATTATGGAGCCAAATTCTGGCTATCTGCACGTATTCGCAGTTTGAAATTGCGACTTATTATACCCAACATATGCCAAGTACTGAAAGCGGCAATGAGTCACATTTTGCACAAACATCCCTGCAGTTTTCAAAATATCCCTAAAATCCCAATTTCAAGGCCTGAGCCATATTTTGTAGCCAAACTCAGGCTCTCTGCACGTATTCGCAGTTTGAAATTACGACTTTTTATACCCAACATATGCCAAGTACTGAAAGCGGCGTTTGGTCACATTTGTCCCAAACCTCCCTGCAGTTTTCAAAATATCCCAAACATCCCAATTTCGAAGCCTGAGCCCTATTCTGGAGCCAAATTCTGGCTCTCTTCACGTTTTCGCAGTTTGATATTACGACTTTTTATACCCAACATATGCCAAGTCCTAAAAGCGGCAGTGAGTAACTTTGTGCACAAACTCCCCTGCAGTTTTCGAAATATCCCAAATATCCCAATTTCGGGGCCTGAGCTATTATTTGGAACCAAATTCTGGTTCTCTGCACGTATTCGCTGTTTGAAATTACAACTTTTTTATACCCAACTTATGCCAAGGACTGAAAGCGGCGTTTGGTCACATTTGTCCCAATCCCCCCTGCAATTTTCAAAATATCCCAAACATCTCAATTTCGAGGCCTCAGCCATATTTTGGAGCCAAATTCTGGCTCTCTGCACGTATTCACAGTTTGAAATTTCGACTTTTTATACCTAACATATGCCAAGTACTGAAAGCAGCATTTGGTCATATTTGTCCTAAACTCCCCTGCAGTTTTCAAAATATCCCAAACATCACAATTTCTAGGCCTGAGCCATATTTTGGAGCCATGTTCTTGCTCTATGCACGTATTCGCAGTTTGAAATTACGACTTTTTATTCCCAACATATGCCAAGTCCTGAAAGCGGCAGTGAGTGACATTTTGCACAAAATCCCCTGCAGTTTTCGAAATATCCCAAATATCCCAATTTCGAGGCCTGAGCCCTATTTTGGAGCCAAATTTTGGCTCTCTGCATGTATTCGCTGTTTTAAATTACGACTTTTTTATACCCAACATATGCCAAGTACTGAAAGCGGCATTTGGTCACATTTGTCCCAATCCCCAATGCAATTTTCAAAATATTCCAAACATCCCAATTTCGAGGCCTGAGCCATATTTTGGAGCCAAATTCTGGCTCTCTGCACGTATTCGCAGTTTGAAATTACGACTTTTTAAAGTAATATATGCCAAGTCCTGAAAGCGGCAGTGAGTCACATTTTGCACAAACTCCCCTGCAGTTTTCGAAATATCCCAAATATCCCAATTTCGAGGCCTGAGCCATATTTTGGAGCCAAATTCAGGCTCTCTGTACGTATTCGCAGTTTGAAGTTACGACTTTTTATACCCAACATATGCCAAGTACTGAAAGCGGCTTTTGGTCACATTTGTCCCAAACCTCCCTCCAGTTTTCAAATTATTTCAAACATCCCAATTTCGAGGCCTGAGCCATATTTTGGAGCCAAATTCTGGCTCTATGCACGTATTCGCAGTTTGATATTACGACTTTATATACCAAACATATGCCAAGTCCTGAAAGCGGCAATGAGTCATATTTTGCACAAACTCCCCTGCAGTTTTGGAAAAAATCCCAAATATCCCAATTTCGAGGCCAGAGCCATATTTTGGAGTCAAATTCTGGCTCTCTGCACGTATTCGCAGTTTTAAGTTACGACTTTTTATACCCAACATATGCCAAGTACTGAAAGCGGCGTTTGGTCACATTTGTCCCAAACCTCCCTCCAGTTTTCAAAATAACCCAAACATCCCAATTTCGAGGTCTGAGCCATATTTTGGAGCCAAATTCTGGCTCTATGCACATATTCGCAGTTTTATATTACGACTTTTTATACCCAACATATGCCAAGTCCTGAAAGCGGCAGTGAGTCACATTTTGCACAAACTCCCCTGCAGTTTTCGAAATATCCCAAATATCCCAATTTCGAGGCCTGAGCCATATTTTGGAGCCAAATTTTGGCTCTCTGCACGTATTCGCAGTTTGAAATTGCGACTTTTTTATACCCAACATATGCCAACTACTGAAACCGGCGTTTGGTCACATTTGTCCCAAACCTCCCTGCAGTTTTCAAAATATCCCTAAAGTCCCAATTTCGAGGCCGGAGCCATGTTTTGGAAACAAATTCTGGCTCTCTGCACGTATTCGCAGTTTGATATTACGACTTTTTATACCCAACATATGCAAAGTATTGGACGCAGCAGTGAGTCACATTTTGCACAAACTCCCCTGCAGTTTTCAAAATATCCCAAACATCCCAATTTCGAGGCCTGAGCCTTATTTTGGAAACAAATTCTGGCTCTCTGCACGTATTCGCAGTTTGAAATTACGACTTTTTTATACCCAACATATGCGAAGTACTGAAAGCGGCGTTTGGTCACATTTGTCCCAAACATTCCTGCATGTTTCAAAGTGTCCCAAACATCCCAATATCGAGGCCTGAGCCATATTTAGAGCCAAATTCTGGCTCTCTGCACGTATTCGCAGTTTGAAATTACGACTTTTTATACCCAACATATGCCAAGTTCTGAAAGCGGCGTTTGGTCATATTTGTCCCAAACTCCCCTGCAGTTTTCAAAATATCCCAAACTTCCCAATTTCGAGGCCTGAGTCATAATTTGGAGCCAAATTCTGGCTCTCTGCATGTATTCGCAGTTTGAAATTACGACTTTTTAAAGTAATATATGCCAAGTCCTGAAAGCGGCAGTGAGTCACATTTTGCACAAACTCCCCTGCAGTTTTCGAAATATCCCAAATATCCCAATTTCGAGGCCTGAGCCATATTTTGGAGCCAAATTCAGGCTCTCTGTACGTATTCGCAGTTTGAAGTTACGACTTTTTATACCCAACATATGCCAAGTACTGAAAGCGGCTTTTGGTCACATTTGTCCCAAACCTCCCTCCAGTTTTCAAATTATTTCAAATATCCCAATTTCGAGGCCTGAGCCATATTTTGGAGCCAAATTCTGGCTCTATGCACGTATTCGCAGTTTGATATTACGACTTTATATACCAAACATATGCCAAGTCCTGAAAGCGGCAATGAGTCATATTTTGCACAAACTCCCCTGCAGTTTTGGAAAAAATCCCAAATATCCCAATTTCGAGGCCCGAGCCATATTTTGGAGTCAAATTCTGGCTCTCTGCACGTATTCGCAGTTTTAAGTTACGACTTTTTATACCCAACATATGCCAAGTACTGAAAGCGGCGTTTGGTCACATTTGTCCCAAACCTCCCTCCAGTTTAAAAAATAACCCAAACATCCCAATTTCGAGGTCTGAGCCATATTTTGGAGCCAAATTCTGGCTCTATGCACATATTCGCAGTTTTATATTACGACTTTTTATACCCAACATATGCCAAGTCCTGAAAGCGGCAGTGAGTCACATTTTGCACAAACTCCCCTGCAGTTTTCGAAATATCCCAAATATCCCAATTTCGAGGCCTGAGCCATATTTTGGAGCCAAATTTTGGCTCTCTGCACGTATTCGCACTTTGAAATTGCGACTTTTTTATACCCAACATATGCCAACTACTGAAACCGGCGTTTGGTCACATTTGTCCCAAACCTCCCTGCAGTTTTCAAAATATCCCTAATATCCCAATTTCGGGGTTTGAGCCATATTTTGGAGCCAAATTCTGGCTCTCTGCACGTATTCGCAGTGTGATATTATGAATTTTTATACCCAACATATGCCAATTACTTGATGCGGCAGTGAGTCACATTTTGGACAAACTCCCCTGCAGTTTTCAAAATATCACAAACATCCCAATTTCGAGGCCTGAGCCATATTTTGGAGCCAAATTCAAGCTCTCTGTACGTATTCGCAGTTTGAAATTACAACTTTTTATACTCAACATATGCCAAGTACTGAAAGCGGCGTTTGGTCACATTTGTCCCAAACCTCCCTGCAGTTTTCAAAATATCCCAAACATCCCAATTTCGAGGCCTGAGCAATATTTTGGAGCCAAATTCTGGCTCTCTGCACGTATTCGCAGTTTGAAATTACGACTTTTTATACCCAACATATGCCAAGTACTGCAGCGGCGTTTGGTCATATTTGTCCCAAACTCCCCTGCAGTTTTCAAAATATCCCAAACTTCTCAATTTCGAGGCCTGAGTCATATTTTGGATCCAAATTCTGGCTCTCTGCACGTATTCGCAGTTTGAATTTACGACTTTTTATACCTAACATTTGCCAAGTCCTGAAAGCGGCAGTGAGTCACATTTTGCACAAACTCCCCTGCAGTTTTCAAAATATCCCAAATATCCCAATTTCGAGGCCTGAGCCATATTATGGAGCCAAATTCTGGCTCTCTGCACGTATTCGCAGTTTGAAATTGCGACTTTTTTATAATAACATATGCCAAGTACTGAAAGCAGCGTTTGGTCACATTTGTCCCAAACCTGCCTCCAGTTTTCAAAATATCCCAAACATTCCAATTTTGAGGCCTGAGCTATATTTTGGAGCCAAATTCTGGCTCTATGCACGTATTCGCAGTTTGATATTACGACTTTTTATACCAAACATATGCCAAGTCCTGAAGCGGCAGTGAGTCACATTTTGCTCAAACTCCCCTGCAGTTTTCGAAATATCCCAAATATCCCAATTTCGAGGCCTGAACCATATTTTGGAGCCAAATTCTGTCTCTCTGCACGTATTCGCAGTTTGAAATTACAACTTTTTATACTCAACATATGCCAAGTACTGAAAGCGGCGTTTGGTCACATTTGTCCCAAACCTCCCTCCGGTTTTCAAAATATCCCAAATATCCCAATTTCGAGGCCTGAGCTATATTTTGGAGCCAAATTCTGGCTCTCTGCACGTATTCGCAGTTTGAAATTGCAACTTTTTATACCCAACATATGCCAAGTACTGCAGCGGCGTTTGGTCATATTTGTCCCAAACTCCCCTGCAGTTTTCAAAATATCCTAAACTTCTCAATTTCGAGGCCTGAGTCATATTTTGGAGCCAAATTCTGGCTCTCTGCACGTATTCGCAGTTTGAATTTACGACTTTTTATACCTAACATTTGCCAAGTCCTGAAAGCGGCAGTGAGTCACATTTTGCACAAACTCCCCTGCAGTTTTCAAAATATCACAAATATCCCAATTTCGAGGCCTGAGCCATATTATGGAGCCAAATTCTGGCTATCTGCACGTATTCGCAGTTTGAAATTGCGACTTATTATACCCAACATATGCCAAGTACTGAAAGCGGCAATGAGTCACATTTTGCACAAACATCCCTGCAGTTTTCAAAATATCCCTAAAATCCCAATTTCAAGGCCTGAGCCATATTTTGTAGCCAAACTCAGGCTCTCTGCACGTATTCGCAGTTTGAAATTACGACTTTTTATACCCAACATATGCCAAGTACTGAAAGCGGCGTTTGGTCACATTTGTCCCAAACCTCCCTGCAGTTTTCAAAATATCCCAAACATCCCAATTTCGAAGCCTGAGCCCTATTCTGGAGCCAAATTCTGGCTCTCTTCACGTTTTCGCAGTTTGATATTACGACTTTTTATACCCAACATATGCCAAGTCCTAAAAGCGGCAGTGAGTAACTTTGTGCACAAACTCCCCTGCAGTTTTCGAAATATCCCAAATATCCCAATTTCGGGGCCTGAGCTATTATTTGGAACCAAATTCTGGTTCTCTGCACGTATTCGCTGTTTGAAATTACAACTTTTTTATACCCAACTTATGCCAAGGACTGAAAGCGGCGTTTGGTCACATTTGTCCCAATCCCCCCTGCAATTTTCAAAATATCCCAAACATCTCAATTTCGAGGCCTCAGCCATATTTTGGAGCCAAATTCTGGCTCTCTGCACGTATTCACAGTTTGAAATTTCGACTTTTTATACCTAACATATGCCAAGTACTGAAAGCAGCATTTGGTCATATTTGTCCTAAACTCCCCTGCAGTTTTCAAAATATCCCAAACATCACAATTTCTAGGCCTGAGCCATATTTTGGAGCCATGTTCTTGCTCTATGCACGTATTCGCAGTTTGAAATTACGACTTTTTATTCCCAACATATGCCAAGTCCTGAAAGCGGCAGTGAGTGACATTTTGCACAAAATCCCCTGCAGTTTTCGAAATATCCCAAATATCCCAATTTCGAGGCCTGAGCCCTATTTTGGAGCCAAATTTTGGCTCTCTGCATGTATTCGCTGTTTTAAATTACGACTTTTTTATACCCAACATATGCGAAGTACTGAAAGCGGCATTTGGTCACATTTGTCCCAATCCCCAATGCAATTTTCAAAATATTCCAAACATCCCAATTTCGAGGCCTGAGCCATATTTTGGAGCCAAATTCTGGCTCTCTGCACGTATTCGCAGTTTGAAATTACGACTTTTTATACCCAACATATGTGAAGTACTGAAAGCGGCGTTTGGTCACATTTGTCCCAAACCTCCCTGTAGTTTTTTAAATATCCCAAACATCCCAATTTCGAGGCCTGAGACATATTTTGGAGCCAAATTCAGGCTCTCTGTACGTATTCGCAGTTTGAAATTACGACTTTTTATACCCAACATATGCCAAGTACTGAAAGCGGCGTTTGGTCATATTTGTCCCAAACCTTCCTGCAGTTTTCAAAATATCCTAAACATCCCAATCTCGAGGCCTGAGATATATTTTGGAGCCAAATTCAGGCTCTCTGTAGGTATTCGCAGTTTGAAATTACGACTTTTTATACCCAACATATGCCAAGTACTGCAAGCGGCGTTTGGTCATATTTATCCCAAACTACCCTGCAGTTTTCAAAATATCCCAAACATCACAATATCTAGGCCTGAGCCATATTTTGGAGCCATGTTCTTGCTCTATGCACGTATTCGCTATTTGAAATTACACTTTTTTATACCCAACATATGCCAAGTACTAAAAGGGGCGTTTGGTCACATTTGTCCCAATCACCCTTGCAATTATAAAAATATCCAAAACATCCCAATTACGAGGCCTGAGCCATATTTTGGAGCCGAATTCTGGCTCTCTGCACGTATTCGCAGTTTGAAATTACGACTTTTTATACCCAACATATGCCAAGTACTGAAAGCGGCGTTTGGTCATATTTGTCCCAAACTCCCCTGCAATTTTCAAAATATTCTAAATATCCCAATTTCGAGGCCTGAGCCATATTTTGGAGCCAAATTTAGGCTCTCTGCACGTATTCGCAGTTTGAAATACGACTTTTCAAACCCAACATATGCCAAGTACTGAAAGCGGCAATTGGTCACATTTGTCCCAAACCCCCCTGCAGTTTTCAAAATATCCCAAACATCCCAATTTCGAGGCCTGAGCCATATTTTGGAGCCAAATTCTGGCTCTATTCAAGTATTCGCAGTTTGAAATTACGAATTTTTATACCCAACATATGCCAAGTCCTGAAAGCGGCAGTGAGTGACATATTGCACAAACTCTCCTGCAGGTTTCGAAATATCCCAAATATCCTAATTTTGAGGCCTGAGCCATATTTTGGAGCAAAATTCTGGCTCTCAGCACGTATTTTGCAGTTTAAAATTACGAATTTTTTATACCCAACATATGCCAAGTACTGAAAGCGGCGTTTGGTCACATTTGTCCCAATCCCCCCTGCATTTTTCAAAATATCCCAAACATCCCAATTTCGAGGCCTGAGACATATTTTGGAGCCAAATTCTGGCTCTCTGCACGTATTCGCAGTTTGAAATTACAACTTTTTATACCCAACATATGCGAAGTACTGAAAGCAGCGTTTGGTCACATTTGTCCCAAACCTCCCGGCAGTTTTCAAAATATCCCAAACATCCCAATTTCGAGGCCTGAGACATATTTTGGAGCCAAATTCAGGCTCTCTGTACGCATTCGCAGTTTGAAATTACGATTTTTTATACCCAACATATGCCAAGTACTAAAAGGGGCGTTTGGTCACATTTGTCCCAATCCCCCATGCAATTTTCAAAATATCCCAAACATCCCAATTTCGAGGCCTGAGCCATATTTTGGAGCCAAATTCTGGCTCTCTGCACGTATTCGCTGTTTTAAATTACGACTTTTTTATACCCAACATATGCCAAGTACTAAAAGGGGCGTTTGGTCACATTTGTCCCAATCCCCCCTGCAATTTTCAAAATATCCAAAACATCCCAATTTCCAGGCCTGAGCCATATTTTGGAGCCGAATTCTGGCTCTCTGCACGTATTCGCAGTTTGAAATTACGACTTTTTATAATCAACATATGCCAAGTCCTGAAAGCGGCAGTGAGTGATATTTTGCACAAACTCCCCTGCAGCTTGCGAAATATCCCAAATATCTCAATTTCGAGGCCTGAGCCTTATTTTGAGACAAATTCTGGTTCTATGTACGTATTCGCAGTTTGAAATTGCGACTTTTTTATACCCAACATATACCAAGTACTGAAAGCGGCGTTTAGTCATATATGTCACAAAGTCCCCTGCAGTTTTCAAAATATCCCAAACATCCCAATTTCAAGGCCTGAGCCATATTTTGGAGCCAAATTCTGGCTCTATGCACGTATTCGCAGTTTGATATTACGAATTTTTATACCCAACATATGCCAAGTCCTGAAAGCGGCAGTGAGTCACATTTTGCACAAACTCCCTTGCAGTTTTCAAAATATTCCAAACATCCCAATTTCGAGGCCTAAATTCGTTGTTTTAAATTACGACTTTTTTATACCCAACATATACCAAGTACTGTAAGCGGCGTTTGGTCACATTTGGCTCAAACCTTCCTGCAGTTTTCAAAATATCCCAGACATCTCAATTTCGAGGCCTGAGCCATATTTTGGAGCCAAATTCTGGCTATCTGCACGTATTCGCAGTTTGAAATTGCGACTTATTATACCCAACATATGCCAAGTACTGAAAGCGGCAATGAGTCACATTTTGCACAAACTTCCCTGCAGTTTTCAAAATATCCCTAAAATCCCAATTTCAAGGCCTGAGCCATATTTTGTAGCCAAATTCAGGCTCTCTGCACGTATTCGCAGTTTGAAATTACTACTTTTTATACCCAACATATGCCAAGTACTGAAAGCGGCGTTTGGTCACATTTGTCCCAAACCTCCCTGCAGTTTTCAAAATATCCCAAACATCCCAATTTCGAGGCCTGAGCCCTATTCTGGAGCCAAATTCTGGCTCTCTGCACGTTTTCGCAGTTTGATATTACGACTTTTTATACCCAACATATGCCAAGTCCTAAAACCGGCAGTGAGTAACTTTGTGCACAAACTCCCCTGCAGTTTTCGAAATATCCCAAATATCCCAATTTCGGGGCCTGAGCTATATTTTGGAGCCAAATTCTGGCTCTCTGCACGTATTCGCTGTTTGAAATTACAACTTTTTTATACCCAACTTATGCCAAGTACTGAAAGCGGCGTTTGGTCACATTTGTCCCAATCCCCCCTGCAATTTTCAAAATATCCCAAACATCTCAATTTCGAGGCCTCAGCCATATTTTGGAGCCAAATTCTGGCACTCTGCACGTATTCGCAGTTTGAAATTTCGACTTTTTATACCTAACATATGCCAAGTACTGAAAGCAGCATTTGGTCATACTTGTCCTAAACTCCCCTGCAGTTTTCAAAATATCCCAAACATCACAATTTCTAGGCCTGAGCCATATTTTGGAGCCATGTTCTTGCTCTATGCACGTATTCGCAGTTTGAAATTACGACTTTTTATTCCCAACATATGCCAAGTCCTGAAAGCGGCAGTGAGTGAAATTTTGCACAAAATCCCCTGCAGTTTTCGAAATATCCCAAATATCCCAATTTCGAGGCCTGAGCCATATTTTGGAGCCAAATTCTGGCTCTCTGCACGTATTCGCTGTTTTAAATTACGACTTTTTTATACCCAACATATGCCAAGTACTAAAAGGGGCGTTTGGTCACATTTGTCCCAATCCCCCCTGCAATTTTCAAAATATCCAAAACATCCCAATTTCCAGCCATGAGCCATATTTTGGAGCCGAATTCTGGCTCCCTGCACGTATTCGCAGTTTGAAATTGTGACTTTTTTATTCCCAACATATGCCAAGTACTGAAAGCGGCGTTTGGTCATATTTGTCTCAAACTCCCCTGCAGCTTTCAAAATATCCCAAACTTCTCAATTTCGAGGCCTGAGTCATATTTTGGAGCCAAATTCTGGCTCTCTGCACGTATTCGCAGTTTGAAATTACAACTTTTTATACCCAACATATGCCAAGTACTGAAAGCAGCGTTTGGTCACATTTGTTCCGAACCCCCCTGCAGTTTTCAAAATATCCCAAACATCCCAATTTCGAGGCCTGAGCCATATTTTGGAGCCAAATTCTGGCTCTATGCAAGTATTCGCAGTTTGAAATTACGACTTTTTATGCCCAACATATGCCAAGTCCTGAAAGCGGCAGTGAGTGACATTTTGCACAAACTCTCCTGCAGTTTTTTAAATATCCCAAATATCCCAATTTCGAGGCCTGAGCCATATTTTGAAGCCAAATTCTGGCTCTCTGCACGTATTCGCAGTTTCAAATTACGAATTTTTTTACCCAACATATGCCAAGTACTGAAAGCGGCATTTGGTCACATTTGTCCCAATCCCCAATGCAATTTTCAAAATATCCCAAACATCCCAATTTCGAGGCGTGAGCCATATTTTGGAGCCAAATTCTGGCTCTCTGCACGTATTCGCAGTTTGAAATTACGACTTTTTATACCCAACATATGCGAAGTACTGAAAGCGGCGTTTGGTCACATTTGTCCCAAACCTCCCTGCAGTTTTTTATATATCCCAAACATCCCAATTTCGAGGCCTGAGACATATTTTGGAGCCAAATTCTGGCTCTCTGTACGCATTCGCAGTTTGAAATTACGACTTTTTATACCCAACATATGCCAAGTACTGAAAGCGGCTTTTGGTCATATTTGTCCCAAACCTTCCAGCAGTTTTCAAAATATCCTAAACATCCCAATCTCGAGGCCTGAGATATATTTTGGAGCCAAATTCAGGCTCTCTGTACGTATTCGCAGTTTGAAATTACGACTTTTTATACCCAACATATGCCAAGTACTGAAAGCGGCGTTTGGTCATATTTGTCCCAAACTACCCTGCAGTTTTCAAAATATCCCAAACATCACAATATCTAGGCCTGAGCCATATTTTGGAGCCATGTTCTTGCTCTATGCACGTATTCGCAGTGTGAAATTACGACTTTTTCAACCCGTTCTCACACAAGACAGCACATATATGACTTAATGCTTAAAGTCAATATGTTGAATATGAATTAGTAAATATGTGATATATTCCCAGTTACTTTTTTTTCCAAGGCCCAAACTCTTCCTCGCGTACCAACTTGCGTCTCACAGTACCCGTCCGTCAACCTAGATAGCAGAATAGTCGTGATTGGTTCAATTATAAGGAAAATTGTACTTTTCAGGTCCCACATGGGTTGTGAAATTTACCTACTATTGTCCATGCTCTTAGAATATTATAGATCAGCTACTTCCTATTGAAGGTTCGTAGTTTTGTTTTGAGAAATATTAGTTGTTCTTAGTAAATTATAATAAGCACTAAAAATTATTACATAGAATAACAGTCCTTCACCAATCAATATTATATACCATAGTTGGTGCCTTACAAATCTTTAAAGGATGTTGTGTAGGAACGCTAACAGAAAACGATGGTTCATTGGAATGTCTATGGGGTAAACTACTCTAAACAGGATGGTATTGTGTCTACTATACCAACTACAGGATCGGTATATTGTCCACTACTACCTGTTAGGTGAGTAAGGGGTGCAATACCACCCACAGGATGGGTATGAGGGTCACATCCACCCAGAGGATGAGTATGGGGATCACATCCACCCACAGGAAGGGTATGGGGTCCAATACCACCCACAGGATGAGTATGGCGTCCACTACAACCCACAGGATGGGTATGGGGCTCCAACCACCCATAGAATGGGTATGGGGCTCCAACCACCCATAAAATGGGTATGGGGTCCAATAACACCCACTGGATGTGTATATGGCGTCCATTGCCGCGCGTCGAGCTCGAAAACCGCAGCATTCATCTCAGAACCATGCCTATTTCACGCAGATTCCTTAATAAACGTAAAAGTTTTATATGTCACAAGAAAGATAGAAATATAAGCTTCATTCTAAATACCTTACCATGGGCATATTTAAATTTAAACCGAAGATACGTGTACTTTTATAATAGCCGAGCTCCGACCCCGGACAGATCGATCGACCGAGCAACTCTCTCTCAGAACAATGTTTATTTCACGTGAATTCGTTAGTAAACATATATGTTTTATATGTCTCAAGAAAGACAGACATATAAGCTTCACTTTAAACACTTTACTATAGACATATTTAAATTTCTAATGAAGATTATTGTATTTTAAAAATTACGGAGCTCCCATCCCGTACAGACTGAACGACAGAGCAACTCTCTCTCAGATCAATGTTTATTTCACGTAAATTCGTTAATAAACACAAATGTTTTATAAGTCTTAAGCAAGATAGAAATAAGAGCTTCATTTTAAATACATTACAATAGACATATTTATAGCTCAAGTGAAGATACATATGTTTTTATAGTAGCGCTCAGTAGCTTGTCGGGCATGGAGTGCAGACGCCTACGCACTTGCCGATATATTGTATAATTAACAAAGATACGCTAATAAAGCCTAAAATCTTATATGCCTCCAGAAAGACCGATATATGAACATTATTATAATTGCACCAAATGAAATATATCATATTCGAGAACAAAGATATATCAATTTTAAATTAAGTTTCGACTCTCTCTCGGGTGCGAGAGATGGGGCGACTCTCGCCCCATCTATTGGAGATTCTGTGCACTAAATACCCAAAGCTACTCAAACCCTCCTAGCATTATTTAAGTAATGAAGTAATATGGTATATTTACTCACTATAATGTGGGTGCTGAATGCAGAACATGAGAAAACATATATTTACTCCAAACTAATATAATTTCATTATGAAATAAGTAGCATCAAAGGAAGTCGATGGTCCAAGCAGCAATGTTGTGGAGCGACTTATCCAAGATATATCGTTGTTTGGAAAGTGTTTGTTGGCATATCCAGTTGTCGCACTTCTCTGCTCAAATTATCACAAATTTAAATTATAATGTTAACAAGTAGAATACGTATTTTTAATAAAATCTAACATAACTAGCCAGAAAACATTTAACATTAATTGAAAAATATATGTTTGGAAGTTAAATCGACTTCATAGGACAATGGTTTTGTTATATATACTCGTTATTCGTTGACATGCGTTCGCTACTTAAACTACCATGTACTGTACTTATGTAAAATCTCCCATGTCTCTTCGCTCATCTCACCGAACCCTACAGGCTCTGTGATATATTGTTTAATTAATTGAGATTCACAAATAAAGCTTATAATTGTATATGTTATCAAAAAGGCAGAGCTTAGTTTAGTTCATTTATTATGCACTCCATACCCATCCTATGGACGATAGTGGAGTGTTACAGAGGCACATAATGGGCTCAGGAAATGAGCCCCACAATTCATATAGCCAAGCAAGTTATAATCTTGATAAGCTAGTTACAAAAGTCAATACACATTGTCACATCAACAATGGGCTTGAGACCGACCACAAGTACAGTTTATAATTTAAGCAACTGACATATATGGAGGGCTAGTGTCACAATTGATATGTTTATCCTACACATAACCCCCTCTCCCCCATCCAATGGGCAGCGGTGGATAGGTTACAATCAAGTCGTTTTTTGCGTTTTATTCAGAGATTAGATCTTATTGGGTGAGGAAAGATATTCATATTTTAAAGAAGGCTTCTTGGCTGATGCTCTCCATTGATGGAAAATATACAACCTTTTGAAAATCAATGTTAGTTTGATCTAGATATTGTAATTAACGAAAGTATTTATGTCATCTGAAAGGTAGAAATATAGGATACATTTAAAATCCTTTGTCATAAATACAACTGAAGTGAAAACGAAGATATATGCGTTTTGATAGTTACTTGATGGCTTGCTCTGAGAGTGTGAAGCCCTGCACACCAGCCAATAAATTGTATAATTAGTTTCCATATATTTTAATTAATCTTAAAAATCTATATGTCAGAAGAAAGGAAGATGTAGCCGTTAATGTGACAACATTTAAAAATATATATATCTTAAGTTAAATAAATAATACCACCTTATTGCCGGTGTCCGGACACATGAAAATTACCTAGGTATCAGTATCCAGCCAGGCGGGGATCACAGGCTGCACAATACTGATAAATTTATGTAATGCACTACTTGTGGTCGATCTCGAACCCATTTATGATGTGACGACTTATAGTGAATTTTGTAACTAGCTCATTAAGATTGTAACTTGCTTAGCTAAATGAATTGTGGGGTTCGGTCCATTCATTTTCTTTCTTTATTATGCACCCCATAATACACATCCCGTGGGCGGTGTTGTAAAGGATTACAGAGGCACATAATCGGTTCAGGAACTGAACCCTCTAGTTCGTTTAGCTAAGTAAATAACAATCTTTTGACGCTAGTTACAAAATTATTAATGTACACATACTTATGCATACATGTACATATTCATACGTATACATATATACATACACATACATATTTAATCACCACCACAAATACACACATCAGTAATCTTTTGTGTCACAAGTGATTCAACAAGAGGCTCACAACAGTCACTATACAAGGCACTTTACATTTATGGTGAGTCACACAGTTACTAGTCTTGCTGCACACCCACCCAACTGGGCGGCAGCTTTACAGTCATGTGCTCCACACCCACCCAACTGGGCGGCAGCTTTACAGTCATGTGCTCCACACCCACCCAACTGGGCGGCAGCTTTACAGTCATGTGCTCCACACCCACCCAACTGGGCGGCAGCTTTACAGTCATGTGCTCCACACCCACCCAACTGGGCGGCAGCTTTACAGTCATGTGCTCCACACCCACCCAACTGGGCGGCTGCTTTACAGTCATGTGCTCCACACCCACCCAACTGGGCGGCAGCTTTACAGTCATGTGCTCCACACCCACCCAACTGGGCGGCAGCTTTACAGTCATGTGCTCCACACCCACCCAACTGGGCGGCAGCTTTACAGTCATGTGTATGCATTACCTACAGTAAGCAAATTTTGGATACTTCGCTAAGATTTCGAGCAGCACATCATTATGAATGAAGTACTTACACATTTCATGGACACTATTGATGTTGTTATCTTTAAATTCCGCGATTTTTCACATTCCATTATATAATGACGCAAAGTATGCGAATAGTTCTGCTGACAGAGTTTACATTTAGTCAAATCTACATCATCAGATGTTACAAACTTCCAGAGGTACTTGTAGCTGAGCCTAAACCTAGCAGTGGTAACATCTAGAAGTCTGCTAACATTATTGGATGACCCAAAGACGAGCGATTCATCAAAGTTTATACAATATTGTGAAATTGACAGTCAGTGTAGTAACATAAATTGGTAAATAATAAATATTGTAAGTTAAGAATCTGATGCATGTGTGTGTGTTGGGAGGGGCGGGGGTTATACCCTTGGTAAGCGAGAGTGGAAAGTAACCTTAGACGTACTGCGGTCAATGTGTGGGGGGGGGGGGGAGTTGGAGGGAGGGTGGGAGAGTCAAATCCACCCTCCAACATCTAGACATAGTACCACCAGCCTCCACAACATTCCATCAGCCTCCAGCTGATGCTTGTAGATGCCTCATCTAACCTCACCTATGTCACACATTAACCTACAGTTCCTGTGATATTTAAACTCCTCATCACAGTGGCGTCTCACCAATATAAACTGTATTGGATTTTGTCCCGAAATAGCTATATGCTGACTGGACGTGTATGTATGTATGTATGTATGTATGTATGTATGTATGTATGTATGGATGGATGGATGGATGGATGTATGTATGTACGCATGCATGTACGCATGCATGTATGTATGGATGTATGTATGTACGCATGTATGTACGCATGTATGTATGTATGTATGTATGTATGTATGTATGTACGCACGCATGTATGTATGTATGTATGTATGTATGTATGTATGTATGTATGTGTGTATGTATGTATGTATGTATGTATGTATGTATGTATGTATGTATGCATGTATGTATGTATGTATGTATGTATGTATGTATGTATGTATGTACGCATGTATGTATGTATGTATGTATGTATGTATGTATGTATGCATGCATGTATGTATGTATGTATGTATGTATGTATGTATGCATGTATGAATGGATAGATGGATGGATGTATGCATGCATGTATGTATGTATGTATGTATGTATGTATGTATGTATGTATGTATGTATGTATGCATATATGTATGTATGTATGTATGGATAGATGGATGGATGTATGTATGTACGCATGCATGTATGTATGTTTGTATGTAATGTATGTATGTATGTATTTATATACGCATGTATATACGCATGTATTTATATACGCATGTATGTATGTATGTATGCATGCATGCATGTATGTATGTATGTATGTATGTATGTATGTATGTATGTATGTATGAATGGATGTACGCATACCTTACCTTGAGGCTACCTTGAGGTGCTTCCGGGGCTTAGTGTCCCCGCGGCCCGGTCGTCGACCAGGCCTCCTGGTTGCTGGACTGATCAACCAGGCTGTTAGACGCGGCTGCTCGCAGCCTGACGTATGAGTCACAGCCTGGTTGATCAGGTATTCATGCATGTATGCATTGGTTGGTTGATCCTGGTTGATCAGGTCGCATGCATGTATGTATGGATGTATGTATGTATGTATGTATGTATGTATGTATGTATGTATTCCCAATCACGTTAAAGACTCCCCCTCTATCATCCAGTTTAAGAGAAAAACAACTATGTACTAAATAATCGACTCCTTGTAACTTTAATTATGCTGACCTTCCTATCTGTATTCAGACTGAGCCTACCATCATTAGAGGTGATTATAACGCTAGACATAGGAATATTGGTAATTCGCAGTTCAGTAATCGTAACAGCAACCAACTGGTGTCACTATTAGGTAGTCACGATGATGCACAGATTGTGGGTGACCTTGAACCGACGCATATCTACGGAGGTATTCCTGATCTATGTCTCGGTTTCAACGTCTCCCACACCGTGTGCGCCTCGTCAATAGTGCCAGTTATGGCGTCTGATCATCTGCCCATATTAGCCACTGTAAGCATTGGCAGCTCTATCCTCCCTGGTGGAGTGTTCAAGCGGAAGAGGCTGGCTGTGCCCATCGATCAACGAGACAATCTTGTTGCTCATGTGTCAGAATGGTGCAGTCATCTGAGCCTTCATCAGTTGAAGATTTTAACAATGAGCTCACAGGTACTATCAACCAGTTTATAGAACCACTTGATCCATCGTCCAGGCCACGTAACCCAAATTACACTGGTCATAGCACTTATGTTTATTATAATGATTCTAAATTGCAGACACTAAAACGCACTGCCAGAATAATTGGACTAGCTTGTAGAAGGACCCGCACTGCTGAAATGCTTCGGCTCTTTCAAGCGGCTCTGGCTAAGGCCAGGGAACGTATGGTGGAGCTGAGGCAGACAGACTGGGAAACTTTTGTCCGTGGTCTCAATTCTCACACGCCACTAAGTCGGGCAAGGAAGGATATCAACAAGATCAAAGGGAAAAATGCTGCAGAGATCTCGTAATTATCCTCTGCACTGAGCAAATGAGCTTGTTGATGCTTGGGCCACGACTTCCAGCTTTGACAGTCTTCCTCTACCCTCAAAGAATGAATTAAATAATAGATATACTGATAGGGCAAGGCTCCTTGACTTCATGCGTCATCAAGAGGATGACTGTGACATGCTTTTTACTGAATACAAACTAGATTCTGCTCTACATAAAGGCAAAGCTACATCACCCGGGGAGGATGGAGTTACTGACGGCATACTGCATATGCTTCTGCTAGTTCCAGGGAATACCTTTCTTCAATTGTATAATATGAGCTATGTAACTGGGGAGCTTCCTAAGTCATGGACCAACAGTGTTATTATTCCCATTCCTAAACCTCACCAGCCGAGTGCTTTTCGCCCAATCTCCCTCACTAGTTGTCTCTATAAGTGTCTTGAGAGGATGGTTCTCAACCGTCTCCTTTACAAAATTATTAATATGTTGTCTCCCCAGATATATGGCTTTATGCATGGAAAGAGTGTACATCACTGTATTACCACATTCCTCACCCTGCATACTGATAGGTCATACACCACTTTCCTAGATCTTAAGTCAGCCTTTGACATTGCTAACCCACACGTCATTCTGAGAGAACTTGCTAAAATAAATGTTGGAGGATGGCTTCTACGGTGGATAAGAGGCTATCTATCCAACAGGAAGTCATCTGTACTGTTCCATGGGCATAGGAGTGTAACGAGATTTTTTGAACTTGGCACTCCACAGGGAGGTGTCCTCAGTCCTACTCTGTTCAATGTGTTAATCAGTGCACTTTTAAATTTTGTAACTAGAAGGTCCAGCGAACACATCATTAGCTATGTGGATGATATACTGATCCACACCAATGGGTATACCAACACCCAAAATGTTCTGAACTCTGTATTGTCCACATGTCAGGAACTATGCTTAGTCATCTCAGTAGAGAAAACAAAGATCCTGAACCGACACCCACCCAGACGGGGTGGGGCCGATCGCAAAATGCAGTTGGATGATGGCTCTCTGCTCGACTAGTTACCAGATACAAATACTTTTCTGTATTGATAATGTCTTGAGGTTCTACTGTACCGCAATGTTTAGCCAGACTGGGTCGCCAATGTAGAGAGAGGCTCCGTGCTCTCAAGGCTGTGGCAGGCTGTGGCAGGCAAACACAACTGTACTGTACAGTGTTATATATTTATTTCAATTTGAACAATTTTTAACATTAAAGGATACCTGGTTGATGGGGTTCTGGGAGTTCTTCTACTCCCCAAGCCCGGCCCGAGGCCAGGCTTGACTTGTGAGAGTTTGGTCCACTAGGCTGTTGCTTGGAGCGGCCCGCAGGCCCACATACCCACCACAGCCCGGTTGGTCCGGCACTCCTTGGAGGAATAAATCTAGTTTCCTCTTGAAAATGTCCCCGGTTGTTCCGGCAATATTTCTTATGCTTGCTGGGAGGACGTTGAACAACCGCGGACCTCTGATGTTTATACAGTGTTCTCTGATTGTGCCTATGGCACCTCTGCTCTTCACTGGTTCTATTCTACATTTTCTTCCATATCGTTCACTCCAGTACGTTGTTATTTTACTGTGTAGATTTGGTACTTGGCCCTCCAGTATCTTCCAGGTGTATATTATTTGATATCTCTCTCGTCTTCTTTCTAGTGAGTACATTTGGAGGGCTTTGAGACGATCCCAATAATTTAGGTGCTTTATTGCGTCTATGCGTGCCGTATATGTTCTCTGTATTCCCTCTATTTCAGCAATCTCTCCTGCTCTGAAGGGGGAAGTGAGTACTGAGCAGTACTCAAGACGGGACAACACAAGTGACTTGAAGAGTACAACCATTGTGATGGGATCCCTGGATTTGAAAGTTCTCGTAATCTATCCTATCATTTTTCTGGCTGTCGCAATATTTGCTTGGTTATGCTCCTTAAACGTTAGGTCGTCAGCCATTATTATTCCCAAATCCATTACATGCTGTTTTAATACTATGGGTACATTTGATTGTGTTTTGTACTCTGTATTATGTTTAAGGTCCTCATTTTTACCGTACCTGAGTACCTGGAATTTATCACTGTTAAACATCATGTTATTTTCTGATGCCCAGTCGAAAACTTTATTAATATCAGCTTGAAGTTTTTCAATATCCTCAGCCGAGGTAATTTTCATACTGATTTTTGTGTCAAATCCTTTAATTAAATCCTTTAAAAAGGATAAATCCTTTAATTGGTTGAAATTGGTTTTAACATTCGAAATCTAATTTGTTGATGTTAAATAATATAATATGTTGATGTTGATAATATAAGGTTCAAATTTATTAAGATACATACTTTAAAAACTATTTCTATTTGATACCAACAGTATCACGTTAAGAGAAGCGTCTCGCCTTGCTAACCCAAGTATAAAATATATAAAGAAACGGTGCAACTGTACTGGTATCTGCAGTACAAATTTATGTCCCTATTTAAAAAAAAAAAATAAACTGAACCAATCACTGCCACTCCTCACACCAATGCAACAATAAAGAGAGTGATAACAGTGCTTCACATTCGATAATGTTAAATTATTTAACAAATGACGAGATAATGAACTTTGGAACAAATGTACAGCTCTCTGACCTTCATATAAAATCTGCATGTGACCTCATCAAACAAACTGTGCCAAGCCTAGAAGGCCTTCATGACCCAGCGTGGTAGCGGGACCTCTCCTGGCCAGTTACAATTGGTGAATTTATTCAAATTATCCAAGTTGATGGTTGTCACTTGTCACTGGGCCACCGTTTCCAACATTGGAGTAACTGGACAAATTAACATATACGACACCAGGCATAAATTACCATCCAAATCTACTGAAGTTATCTTGTATGCTCTTGCTAATTGCCAGGATGATAAGCTGATATGCAATATAATGAATGTCAGCAGACACAAGGACTCAAGTATGAGTGGGGTATATGCTGTGGCGTTTGCTGCATCACTTGCAAGTGGTGTAGATCCGGTGAACCTCGTATGATATGCAGAATGAGACAACATCTTCAAGAGAACTTTAAAGGAAAGTGTCTCATCTCATTCCCTGCAGCTCAGACACTGAGAAGAAAACGAATCATCCGGTCATGCTCGATGGAAGTGTACTGCATTTGCAGAAAGCTAAATGATTTGAAGCTGATGGTATGCTGTGAACGTTGCAATATTTGGCACCATGGATCATGTGTAGGTGTTACAGAATGTAATGATGATTCGTGGATTTGTTTTTTGTGCGCTAGCAAGTTGTAAATTATAATTTAAAATACTTAATTAATACATTATTATTATTATTATTATTATTATTATTATTATTATTATTATTATTATAACCTTACCAAATGCTTTGCTGAATCAAATAATGTTATTACTTTCAATGTGTTACAATAGCATAATTAAGTGCTGCAAGTGTCAGGTCTTTTATATAGTCGGTATTTGTTATATTCTGTACTCTTTTTATGTTATTTAAATTTCAAATAGAATAGTTTTTAAAGTATGTATCTTAATAAATTTGAACCTTATATTATTTAACATCAACAAATTAGATTTCGAATGTTAAAACCAATTTCAACCAATTAAAGGATTTATTCTTTAATGTTAAAAATTGTTCAAACTGAAATAAATATATAACACTGTACGGTACAGTTGTGTTTAATTATGTTTTGCGATTCCTTTGGAAAAGGTATTTGTGCACCAAGTACTACTAGGTCATTATGAGATATGCTGAATGTTGTCAATATACCATCTGAATACGCCTCACTTTGCGTTCATCATTGGACGTCCTAATGATTAAGGTCCCCAAAAGGACTTAATCAGACCTCAGTGGATATTTTTACTCTCCCTCTCTCTCTCTCTCTCAGAGCATCCCTTTATGTGTTGTATGTGGGTGCTGAAGTTCAGTCTCTTGTCTATGTACCCAAGCAAACCCAAGCAAACTACTGTGGAAATGTGCAGGACAAACATATCAATTGTGACACTAGCTCTCCACATATAGCATTTGCTTAATTTAGAAACTGTACTTGTGGTCGATCTCGAACACATGTTGTTGATGTGACGATGTGTTATGAATTTTGTGGCTAGCTCCTCAAGATTGTAACTTGCTTAGATAAATAAATTGTGTGTTCAGTCCCTGAACCCATTATGTGATAAATTAACTAAACTAAAAACTGTAGTATGGCGACGAAACCTGAACTGCATAATGTAAATAGGGATTAACCAGAAAAAGATATAGGTGAAGAATAACACCAGGTAACTGTAAAGCTGCCGCCCAGTTGGGTGGGTGTGGAGCACATGACTGTAAAGCTGCCGCCCAGTTGGGTGGGTGTGCAGCAAGACTAGTAACTGTGTGACTCACCATAAATGTAAAGTGCCTTGTATAGTGACTGTTGTGAGCCTCTTGTTGAATCACTTGTGACACAAAAGATTACTGATGTGTGTATTTGTGGTGGTGATTAAATATGTATGTGAATGTATATATGTATGCGTATGAATATGTACATGTATGCATAAGTATGTGTACATTAATAATTTTGTAACTAGCGTCAAAAGATTGTTATTTGCTTAGCTAAACGAACTAGAGGGTTCAGTTCCTGAACCGATTATGTGCCTCTGTAATCCTTTACACCACCGCATACGGGATGTGTATTATGGGGTGCATAATAAAGAAAGAAAATGAATGGACCGAACCCCACAATTCATTTAGCTAAGCAAGTTACAATCTTAATGAGCTAGTTACAAAATTCACTATAAGTCGTCACATCATAAATGGGTTCGAGATCGACCACAAGTAGTGCATTACATAAATTTATCAGTATTGTGCAGCCTGTGATCCTCGCCTGGCTGGATACTGATACCTAGGTAATTTTCATGTGTCCGGACACCGGCGATAAGGTGGTATTATTTATTTAACTTAAGAGATATATATTTTTAAATGTTGTCACATTAACGACTACATCTTCCTTTCTTCTGACATATAGATTTTTAAGATTAATTAAAATTTATGGAAACTAATTATACAATTTATTGGCTGGTGTGCAGGGCTTCACACTCTCAGAGCAAGCCATCAAGTAACTATCAAAACGCATATATCTTCGTTTTCACTTCAGTTATATTTATGACAAAGGATTTTAAATGTATCCTATATTTCTACCTTTCTGATGACATAAATACTTTCGTTAATTACAATATCTAGATCAAACTAATATTGATTTTCAAAAGGTTGTATATTTTCCATCAATGGAGAGCATCAGCCAAGAAGCCTTCTTTAAAATATGAATATCTTTCCTCACCTAATAAGACCTAATCTCTGAATAAAACGCAAAAAAAAACTTGATTGTAACCTATCCACCGCTGCCCATTGGATGGGGGAGAGGGGGTTATGTGTAGGATAAACATATCAATTGTGACACTAGCCCTCCATATATGTCAGTTGCTTAAATTATAAACTGTACTTGTGGTCGGTCTCGAGCCCATTGTTGATGTGACAATGTGTATTGACTTTTGTAACTAGCTTATCAAGATTATAACTTGCTTGGCTATATGAATTGTGGGGCTCATTTCCTGAGCCCATTATGCGCCTCTGTAACACTCCACTATCGTCCATAGGATGGGTATGGAGTGCATAATAAATGAACTAAAGTAAGCTCTGCCTTTTTGATAATATATACAATTATTAGCTTTATTTGTGAATCTCAATTAATTAAACAATATATCACAGAGCCTGTAGGGTTCGGTGAGATGAGCGAAGAGACATGGGAGATTTTACATAAGTACAGTACATGGTAGTTTAAGTAGCGAACGCATGTCAACGAATAACGAGTATATATAACAAAACCATTGTCCTATGAAGTCGATTTAACTTCCAAACATATATTTTTTAATTAATGTTAAATATTTTCTGGCTAGTTATGTTAGATTTTATTAAAAATACGTATTCTACTTGTTAACATTATAATTTAAATTTGTGATAATTTGAGCAGAGAAGTGCGACAACTGGATATGCCAACAAACACTTTCCAAACAACGATATATCTTGGATAAGTCGCTCCACAACATTGACGCTTGGACCGTCGACTTCCTTTGATGCTACTTATTTCATAATGAAATTATATTAGTTTGGAGTAAATATATGTTTTCTCATGTTCTGCATTCAGCACCCACATTATAGTGAGTAAATATACCATATTACTTCATTACTTAAATAATGCTAGGAGGGTTTGAGTAGCTTTGGGTATTTAGTGCACAGAATCTCCAATAGATGGGGCGAGAGTCGCCCCATCTCTCTCACCCGAGAGAGAGTCGAAACTTAATTTAAAATTGATATATCTTTGTTCTCGAACATGATATATTTCATTTGGTGCAATTATAATAATGTTTATATATCGGTCTTTCTGGAGGCATATAAGATTTTAGGCTTTATTAGCGTATCTTTGTTAATTATACAATATATCGGCAAGTGCGTAGGCGTCTGCACTCCATGCCCGACAAGCTACTGAGCGCTACTATAAAAACATATGTATCTTCACTTGAGCTATAAATATGTCTATTGTAATGAATTTAAAATGAAGCTCTTATTTCTATCTTGCTTAAGACTTATAAAACATTTGTGTTTATTAACGAATTTACGTGAAATAAACATTGATCTGAGAGAGAGTTGCTCTGTCGTTCAGTCTGTACGGGGTGGGAGCTCCGTAATTTTTAAAATACAATAATCTTCATTAGAAATTTAAATATGTCTATAGTAAAGTGTTTAAGTGAAGCTTATATGTCTGTCTTTCTTGAGACATATAAAACATATATGTTTACTAACGAATTCACGTGAAATAAACATTGTTCTGAGAGAGAGATGCTCGGTCGATCGATCTGTCCGGGGTCGGAGCTCGGCTATTATAAAAGTACACGTATCTTCGGTTTAAATTTAAATATGCTCATGGTAAGGTATTTAGAATGAAGCTTATATTTCTATCTTTCTTGTGACATATAAAACTTTTACGTTTATTAAGGAATCTGCGTGAAATAGGCATGGTTCTGAGATGAATGCTGCGGTTTTCGAGCTCGACGCGCGGCAATGGACGCCATATACACATCCAGTGGGTGTTATTGGACCCCATACCCATTTTATGGGTGGTTGGAGCCCCATACCCATTCTATGGGTGGTTGGAGCCCCATACCCATCCTGTGGGTTGTAGTGGACGCCATACCCATCCTGTGGGTGGTATTGCACCCCTTACTCACCTAACAGGTGGTAGTGGACAATATACCGATCCTGTAGTTGGTATAGTAGACACAATACCATCCTGTTTAGAGTAGTTTACCCCATAGACATTCCAATGAACCATCGTTTTCTGTTAGCGTTCCTACAAAACATCCTTTAAAGATTTGTAAAGCACCAACTATGGTATATAAAATTGATTGGTGAAGGACTGTTATTCTATGTAATAATTTTTAGTGCTTATTATAATTTACTAAGAACAACTAATATTTCTCAAAACAAAACTACGAACCTTCAATAGGAAGTAGCTGATCTATAATATTCTAAGAGCATGGACAATAGTAGGTAAATTTCACAACCCATGTGGGACCTGAAAAGTACAATTTTCCTTATAATTGAACCAATCACGACTATTCTGCTATCTAGGTTGACGGACGGGTACTGTGAGACGCAAGTTGGTACGTGAGGAAGAGTTTGGGCCTTGGAAAAAAAAGTAACTGGGAATATATCACATATTTACTAATTCATATTCAACATATTGACTTTAAGCATTAAGTCATATATGTGCTGTCTTGTGTGAGAACGGGTTGGACTTTTTATACCCAACATATTCCAAGTCCTAAAAGCGGCAGTGAGTGACATTTTGCACAAAATCCCCTGCAGTTTTCGAAATATCCCAAATATCCCAATTTCGAGGCCTGAGCCATATTTTGGAGCCAAATTCTGGCTTTCTGCACGTATTCGCTGTTTGAAATTACACTTTTTTATACCCAACATATGCCAAGTACTAAAAGGGGCGTTTGGTCACATTTGTCCCAATCACCCCTGCAATTATAAAAATATCCAAAACATCCCAATTACGAGCCATGAGCCATATTTTGGAGCCGAATTCTGGCTCTCTGCACGTATTCGCAGTTTGAAATTGTGACTTTTTTATACCCAACATATGCCAAGTACTGAAAGCGGCAATTGGTCACATTTGTCCCAAACCCCCCTGCAGTTTTCAAAATATCCCAAACATCCCAAATTCGAGGCCTGAGCCATATTTTGGAGCCAAATTCAGGCTCTCTGCACGTATTCGCAGTTTGAAATACGACTTTTCAAACCCAACATAGGCCAAGTACTGAAAGCGGCAATTGGTCACATTTGTCCCAAACCCCCCTGCAGTTTTCAAAATATTCTAAATATCCCAATTTCGAGGCCTGAGCCATATTTTGGAGCCAAATTCAGGCTCTCTGCACGTATTCGCAGTTTGAAATACGACTTTTCAAACCCAACATATGCCAAGTACTGAAAGCGGCAATTGGTCACATTTGTCCCAAACCCCCCTGCCGTTTTCAAAATATCCCAAACATCCCAAATTCGAGGCCTGAGCCATATTTTGGAGCCAAATTCTGGCTCTATTCAAGTATTCGCAGTTTGAAATTACGACTTTTTATACCCAACATATGCCAAGTCCTGAAAGCTGCGTTTGGTCATATTTGTCCCAATCCCCCCTGCATTTTTCAAAATATCCCAAACATCCCAAATTCGAGGCCTGAGCCATATTTTGGAGCCAAATTCTGGCTCTCTGCATGTATTCGCAGTTTGAAATTACGACTTTTTATACCCAACATATGCGAAGTACTGAAAGCAGCGTTTGGTCACATTTGTCCCAAACCTCCCGGCAGTTTTCAAAATATCCCAAACATCCCAAATTCGAAGCCTGAGCCATATTTTGGAGCCAAATTCTGGCTCTCTGCATGTATTCGCAGTTTGAAATTACGAATTTTTTATACCCAACATATGCCAAGTACTGAAAGCTGCGTTTGGTCACATTTGTCCCAATCCCCGCTGCATTTTTCAAAATATACCAAACATCCCAAATTCGAGGCCTGAGCCATATTTTGGAGCCAAATTCTGGCTCTCTGCACGTATTCGCAGTTTGAAATTACGACTTTTTATACCCAACATATGCGAAGTACTGAAAGCAGCGTTTGGTCACATTTGTCCCAAACCTCCCGGCAGTTTTCAAAATATCCCAAACATCCCAATTTCGAGGCCTGAGACATATTTTGGAGCCAAATTCAGGCTCTCTGTATGCATTCGCAGTTTGAAATTACGACTTTTTATACCCAACATATGCCAAGTACTAAAAGGGGCGTTTGGTCACATTTGTCCCAATCCCCCCTGCAATTTTCAAGATATCCCAAACATCCCAATTTCGAGGCCTGAGCCATATTTTCGAGCCAAATTCTGGCTCTCTGCACGTATTCGCAGTTTGAAATTACGACTTTTTATACTCAACATATGCCAAGTCCTGAAAGCGGCAGTGAGTGATATTTTGTACAAACTCCCCTGCAGCTTGCGAAATATCCCAAATATCTCAATTTCGAGGCCTGAGCCATATTTTGGAGACAAATTCTGGTTCTATGTACGTATTCGCAGTTTGAAATTGCGACTTTTTTATACCCAACATATACCAAGTACTGAAAGCAGCGTTTAGTCATATATGTCACAAAGTCCCCTGCAGTTTTCAAAATATCCAAAACATCCCAATTTCGAGGCCTGAGCCATATTTTCGAGCCAAATTCTGGCTCTCTGCACGTATTCGCTGTTTTAAATTACGACTTTTTTATACCCAACATATGCCAAGTACTAAAAGGGGCGTTTGGTCACATTTGTCCCAATCCCCCCTGCAATTTTCAAAATATCCAAAACATCCCAATTTCAAGGCCTGAGCCATATTTTGGAGCCGAATTCTGGCTCTATGCACGTATTCGCAGTTTGATATTACGAATTTTTATACCCAACATATGCCAAGTCCTGAAAGCGGCAGTGAGTCACATTTTGCACAAACTCCCTTGCAGTTTTCAAAATATTCCAAACATCCCAATTTCGAGGCCTAAGCCATATTTTGGAGCCAAATTCTGGCTCAATGCACGTATTCGCAGTTTGAAATTACGACTTTTTATACCCAACATATGCCAAGTCCTGAAAGCGCCAGAGAGTGACATTTTGCACAAACTCCCCTGCAGTTTTCGAAATATCCCAAATATCCCAATTTCGAGGACTGAGCAATATTTTCGAGCCAAATCCTGGCTCTCTGCACGTATTCGTTGTTTGAAATTACGACTTTTTTATACCCAACATATGCCAAGTACTGAAAGCGGCATTTGGTCACATTTGGCTCAAACCTTCCTGCAGTTTTCAAAATCTCCCAAACATCCCAATTTCGAGGCCTGAGCCATATTTGGGAGCCAAATTCAGGCTCTCTGCACGTATTCGCAGTTTGAAATTACGACTTTATATACCCAACATATGCCAAGTACTGAAAGCGGCAATTGGTCACATTTGTCCCAAACCCCCCTGCCGTTTTCAAAATATCCCAAACATCCCAAATTCGAGGCCTGAGCCATATTTTGGAGCCAAATTCTGGCTCTATTCAAGTATTCGCAGTTTGAAATTACGACTTTTTATACCCAACATATGCCAAGTCCTGAAAGCTGCGTTTGGTCACATTTGTCCCAATCCCCCCTGCATTTTTCAAAATATCCCAAACATCCCAAATTCGAGGCCTGAGCCATATTTTGGAGCCAAATTCTGGCTCTCTGCACGTATTCGCAGTTTGAAATTACGAATTTTTTATACCCAACATATGCCAAGTACTGAAAGCGGCGTTTGGTCACATTTGTCCCAATCCCCCCTGCATTTTTCAAAATATCCCAAACATCCCAAATTCGAGGCCTGAGCCATATTTTGGAGCCAAATTCTGGCTCTCTGCATGTATTCGCAGTTTGAAATTACGACTTTTTATACCCAACATATGCGAAGTACTGAAAGCAGCGTTTGGTCACATTTGTCCCAAACCTCCCGGCAGTTTTCAAAATATCCCAAACATCCCAAATTCGAGGCCTGAGCCATATTTTGGAGCCAAATTCTGGCTCTCTGCACGTATTCGCAGTTTGAAATTACGAATTTTTTATACCCAACATATGCCAAGTACTGAAAGCGGCGTTTGGTCACATTTGTCCCAATCCCCCCTGCATTTTTCAAAATATCCCAAACATCCCAAATTCGAGGCCTGAGCCATATTTTGGAGCCAAATTCTGGCTCTCTGCACGTATTCGCAGTTTGAAATTACAACTTTTTATACCCAACATATGCGAAGTACTGAATGCAGCGTTTGGTCACATTTGTCCCAAACCTCCCTGCAGTTTTCAAAATATCCCAAACATCCCAATTTCGAGGCCTGAGACATATTTTGGAGCCAAATTCAGGCTCTCTGTATGCATTCGCAGTTTGAAATTACGACTTTTTATACCCAACATATGCCAAGTACTAAAAGGGGCGTTTGGTCACATTTGTCCCAATCCCACCTGCAATTTTCAAGATATCCCAAACATCCCAATTTCGAGGCCTGAGCCATATTTTCGAGCCAAATTTTGGCTCTCTGCACGTATTCGCAGTTTGAAATTACGACTTTTTATACTCAACAGATGCCAAGTCCTGAAAGCGGCAGTGAGTGATATTTTGTACAAACTCCCCTGCAGCTTGCGAAATATCCCAAATATCTCAATTTCGAGGCCTGAGCCATATTTTGGAGACAAATTCTGGTTCTATGTACGTATTCGCAGTTTGAAATTGCGACTTTTTTATACCCAACATATACCAAGTACTGAAAGCGGCGTTTAGTCATATATGTCACAAAGTCCCCGGCAGTTTTCAAAATATCCAAAACATCCCAATTTCGAGGCCTGAGCCATATTTTCGAGCCAAATTCTGGCTCTCTGCACGTATTCGCTGTTTTAAATTACGACATTTTTATACCCAACATATGCCAAGTACTTAAAGGGGCGTTTGGTCACATTTGTCCCAATCCCCCCTGCAATTTTCAAAATATCCAAAACATCCCAATTTCCAGGCCTGAGCCATATTTTGGAGCCGAATTCTGGCTCTATGCACGTATTGGCAGTTTGATATTACGAATTTTTATACCCAACATATGCCAAGTCCTGAAAGCGGCAGTGAGTCACATTTTGCACAAACTCCCTTGCAGTTTTCAAAATATTCCAAACATCCCAATTTCGAGGCCTAAGCCATATTTTGGAGCCAAATTCTGGCTCAATGCACGTATTCGCAGTTTGAAATTACGACTTTTTATACCCAACATATGCCAAGTCCTGAAAGCGCCAGAGAGTGACATTTTGCACAAACTCCCCTGCAGTTTTCGAAATATCCCAAATATCCCAATTTCGAGGACTGAGCAATATTTTCGAGCCAAATCCTGGCTCTCTGCACGTATTCGTTGTTTGAAATTACGACTTTTTTATACCCAACATATGCCAAGTACTGAAAGCGGCATTTGGTCACATTTGGCTCAAACCTTCCTGCAGTTTTCAAAATATCCCAAACATCCCAATTTCGAGGCCTGAGCCATATTTGGGAGCCAAATTCAGGCTCTCTGCACGTATTCGCAGTTTGAAATTACGACTTTATATACCCAACATATGCCAAGTACTGAAAGCGGCGTTTGGTCATATTTGTCTCAAACTCCCCTGCAGTTTTCAAAATATCCCAGATATCTCAATTTCGAGGCCTGAGCCATATTTTGGAGCCAAATTCTGGCTATCTGCACGTATTCGCAGTTTGAAATTGCGACTTATTATACCCAACATATGCCAAGTACTGAAAGCGGCAATGAGTCACATTTTGCACAAACTTCCCTGCAGTTTTCAAAATATCCCTAAAATCCCAATTTCAAGGCCTGATCCATATTTTGTAGCCAAACTCAGGCTCTCTGCACGTATTCGCAGTTTGAAATTACGACTTTTTATACCCAACATATGCCAAGTACTGAAAGCGGCGTTTGGTCACATTTGTCCCAAACCTCCCTGCAGTTTTCAAAATATCCCAAACATCCCAATTTCGAAGCCTGAGCCCTATTCTGGAGCCAAATTCTGGCTCTCTGCACGTTTTCGCAGTTTGATATTACGACTTTTTATACCCAACATATGCCAAGTCCTAAAAGCGGCAGTGAGTAACTTTGTGCACAAACTCCCCTGCAGTTTTCGAAATATCCCAAATATCCCAATTTCGGGGCCTGAGCTATTATTTGGAACCAAATTCTGGTTCTCTGCACGTATTCGCTGTTTGAAATTACAACTTTTTTATACCCAACTTATGCCAAGGACTGAAAGCGGCGTTTGGTCACATTTGTCCCAATCCCCCCTGCAATTTTCAAAATATCCCAAACATCTCAATTTCGAGGCCTCAGCCATATTTTGGAGCCAAATTCTGGCTCTCTGCACGTATTCACAGTTTGAAATTTCGACTTTTTATACCTAACATATGCCAAGTACTGAAAGCAGCATTTGGTCATATTTGTCCTAAACTCCCCTGCAGTTTTCAAAATATCCCAAACATCACAATTTCTAGGCCTGAGCCATATTTTGGAGCCATGTTCTTGCTCTATGCACGTATTCGCAGTTTGAAATTACGACTTTTTATTCCCAACATATGCCAAGTCCTGAAAGCGGCAGTGAGTGACATTTTGCACAAAATCCCCTGCAGTTTTCGAAATATCCCAAATATCCCAATTTCGAGGCCTGAGCCCTATTTCGGAGCCAAATTTTGGCTCTCTGCATGTATTCGCTGTTTTAAATTACGACTTTTTTATACCCAACATATGCCAAGTACTGAAAGCGGCATTTGGTCACATTTGTCCCAATCCCCAATGCAATTTTCAAAATATTCCAAACATCCCAATTTCGAGGCCTGAGCCATATTTTGGAGCCAAATTCTGGCTCACTGCACGTATTCGCAGTTTGAAATTACGACTTTTTATACCCAACATATGTGAAGTACTGAAAGCGGCGTTTGGTCACATTTGTCCCAAACCTCCCTGTAGTTTTTTAAATATCCCAAACATCCCAATTTCGAGGCCTGAGACATATTTTGGAGCCAAATTCAGGCTCTCTGTACGTATTCGCAGTTTGAAATTACGACTTTTTATACCCAACATATGCCAAGTACTGAAAGCGGCGTTTGGTCATATTTGTCCCAAACCTTCCTGCAGTTTTCAAAATATCCTAAACATCCCAATCTCGAGGCCTGAGATATATTTTGGAGCCAAATTCAGGCTCTCTGTAGGTATTCGCAGTTTGAAATTACGACTTTTTATACCCAACATATGCCAAGTACTGAAAGCGGCGTTTGGTCATATTTATCCCAAACTACCCTGCAGTTTTCAAAATATCCCAAACATCACAATATCTAGGCCTGAGCCATATTTTGGAGCCATGTTCTTGCTCTATGCACGTATTCGCTGTTTGAAATTACACTTTTTTATACCCAACATATGCCAAGTACTAAAAGGGGCGTTTGGTCACATTTGTCCCAATCACCCTTGCAATTATAAAAATATCCAAAACATCCCAATTACGAGGCCTGAGCCATATTTTGGAGCCGAATTCTGGCTCTCTGCACGTATTCGCAGTTTGAAATTGTGACTTTTTTATACCCAACATATGCCAAGTACTGAAAGAGGCGTTTGGTCATATTTGTCCCAAACTCCCCTGCAATTTTCAAAATATTCTAAATATCCCAATTTCGAGGCCTGAGCCATATTTTGGAGCCAAATTCAGGCTCTCTGCACGTATTCGCAGTTTGAAATACGACTTTTCAAACCCAACATATGCCAAGTACTGAAAGCGGCAATTGGTCACATTTGTCCCAAACCCCCCTGCAGTTTTCAAAATATCCCAAACATCCCAATTTCGAGGCCTGAGCCATATTTTGGAGCCAAATTCTGGCTCTATTCAAGTATTCGCAGTTTGAAATTACGAATTTTTATACCCAACATATGCCAAGTCCTGAAAGCGGCAGTGAGTGACATATTGCACAAACTCTCCTGCAGGTTTCGAAATATCCCAAATATCCTAATTTCGAGGCCTGAGCCATATTTTGGAGCAAAATTCTGGCTCTCAGCACGTATTTTGCAGTTTAAAATTACGAATTTTTTATACCCAACATATGCCAAGTACTGAAAGCGGCGTTTGGTCACATTTGTCCCAATCCCCCCTGCATTTTTCAAAATATCCCAAACATCCCAAATTCGAAGCCTGAGCCATATTTTGGAGCCAAATTCTGGCTCTCTGCACGTATTCGCAGTTTGAAATTACGACTTTTTATACCCAACATATGCGAAGTACTGAAAGCAGCGTTTGGTCACATTTGTCCCAAACCTCCCGGCAGTTTTCAAAATATCCCAAACATCCCAATTTCGAGGCCTGATACATATTTTGGAGCCAAATTCAGGCTCTCTGTACGCATTCGCAGTTTGAAATTACGATTTTTTATACCCAACATATGCCAAGTACTAAAAGGGGCGTTTGGTCTCATTTGTCCCAATCCCCCCCGCAATTTTCAAAATATCCCAAACATCCCAATTTCGAGGCCTGAGCCATATTTTGGAGCCAAATTCTGGCTCTCTGCACGTATTCGCTGTTTTAAATTACGACTTTTTTATACCCAACATATGCCAAGTACTAAAAGGGGCGTTTGGTCACATTTGTCCCAATCCCCCATGCAATTTTCAAAATATCCAAAACATCCCAATTTCCAGGCCTGAGCCATATTTTGGAGCCGAATTCTGGCTCTCTGCACGTATTCGCAGTTTGAAATTACGACTTTTTATAATCAACATATGCCAAGTCCTGAAAGCGGCAGTGAGTGATATTTTGCACAAACTCCCCTGCAGCTTGCGAAATATCCCAAATATCTCAATTTCGAGGCCTGAGCCTTATTTTGGAGACAAATTCTGGTTCTATGTACGTATTCGCAGTTTGAAATTGCGACTTTTTTATACCCAACATATACCAAGTACTGAAAGCGGCGTTTGGTCATATATGTCACAAAGTCCCCTGCAGTTTTCAAAATATCCCAAACATCCCAATTTCAAGGCCTGAGCCATATTTTGGAGCCAAATTCTGGCTCTATGCACGTATTCGCAGTTTGATATTACGAATTTTTATACCCAACATATGCCAAGTCCTGAAAGCGGCAGTGAGTCACATTTTGCACAAACTCCCTTGCAGTTTTCAAAATATTCCAAACATCCCAATTTCGAGGTCTAAATTCGTTGTTTTAAATTACGACTTTTTTATACCCAACATATACCAAGTACTGTAAGCGGCGTTTGGTCACATTTGGCTCAAACCTTCCTGCAGTTTTCAAAATATCCCAAACATCCCAATTTCGAGGCCTGAGCCATATTTGGAAGCCAAATTCAGGCTCTCTGCACGTATTCGCAGTTTGAAATTACGACTTTATATACCCAACATATGCCAAGTACTGAAAGCGGCGTTTGGTCATATTTGTCTCAAACTCCCCTGCAGTTTTCAAAATATCCCAGACATCTCAATTTCGAGGCCTGAGCCATATTTTGGAGCCAAATTCTGGCTATCTGCACGTATTCGCAGTTTGAAATTGCGACTTATTATACCCAACATATGCCAAGTACTGAAAGCGGCAATGAGTCACATTTTGCACAAACTTCCCTGCAGTTTTCAAAATATCCCTAAAATCCCAATTTCAAGGCCTGAGCCATATTTTGTAGCCAAATTCAGGCTCTCTGCACGTATTCGCAGTTTGAAATTACTACTTTTTATACCCAACATATGCCAAGTACTGAAAGTGGCGTTTGGTCACATTTGTCCCAAACCTCCCTGCAGTTTTCAAAATATCCCAAACATCCCAATTTCGAGGCCTGAGCCCTATTCTGGAGCCAAATTCTGGCTCTCTGCACGTTTTCGCAGTTTGATATTACGACTTTTTATACCCAACATATGCCAAGTCCTAAAAGCGGCAGTGAGTAACTTTGTGCACAAACTCCCCTGCAGTTTTCGAAATATCCCAAATATCCCAATTTCGGGGCCTGAGCTATATTTTGGAGCCAAATTCTGGCTCTTTGCACGTATTCGGTGTTTGAAATTACAACTTTTTTATACCCAACTTATGCCAAGTACTGAAAGCGGCGTTTGGTCACATTTGTCCCAATCCCCCCCTGCAATTTTCAAAATATCCCAAACATCTCAATTTCGAGGCCTCAGCCATATTTTGGAGCCAAATTCTGGCACTCTGCACGTATTCGCAGTTTGAAATTTCGACTTTTTATACCTAACATATGCCAAGTACTGAAAGCAGCATTTGGTCATACTTGTCCTAAACTCCCCTGCAGTTTTCAAAATATCCCAAACATCACAATTTCTAGGCCTGAGCCATATTTTGGAGCCATGTTCTTGCTCTATGCACGTATTCGCAGTTTGAAATTACGACTTTTTATTCCCAACATATGCCAAGTCCTGAAAGCGGCAGTGAGTGAAATTTTGCACAAAATCCCCTGCAGTTTTCGAAATATCCCAAATATCCCAATTTCGAGGCCTGAGCCATATTTTGGAGCCAAATTCTGGCTCTCTGCACGTATTCGCTGTTTTAAATTACGACTTTTTTATACCCAACATATGCCAAGTACTAAAAGGGGCGTTTGGTCACATTTGTCCCAATCCCCCCTGCAATTTTCAAAATAACCAAAACATCCCAATTTCCAGCCATGAGCCATATTTTGGAGCCGAATTCTGGCTCCCTGCACGTATTCGCAGTTTGAAATTGTGACTTTTTTATTCCCAACATATGCCAAGTACTGAAAGCGGCGTTTGGTCATATTTGTCCCAAACTCCCCTGCAGCTTTCAAAATATCCCAAACTTCTCAATTTCGAGGCCTGAGTCATATTTTGGAGCCAAATTCTGGCTCTCTGAACGTATTCGCAGTTTGAAATTACAACTTTTTATACCCAACATATGCTAAGACCTGAAAGCGGCAGCGTGTGACATTTTGCACAAACTCCCCTGCAGTTTTCAAAATAACCCAAATATCCCAATTTCGAGGCTAGAGCCATATTTTGGAGCCAAATTCAGGCTCTCTGCACGTATTCGCAGTTTGAAAATACGACTTTTCAAACCCAACATATGCCAAGTACTGAAAGCAGCGTTTGGTCACATTTGTTCCAAACCCCCCTGCAGTTTTCAAAATATCCCAAACATCCCAATTTCAAGGCCTGAGCCATATTTTGGAACCAAATTCTGGCTCTATGCAAGTATTCGCAGTTTGAAATTACGACTTTTTATGCCCAACATATGCCAAGTCCTGAAAGCGGCAGTGAGTGACATTTTGCACAAACTCTCCTGCAGTTTTTTAAATATCCCAAATATCCCAATTTCGAGGCCTGAGCCAAATTTTGAAGCCAAATTCTGGCTCTCTGCACGTATTCGCAGTTTCAAAATACGAATTTTTTATACCCAACATATGCCAAGTACTGAAAGCGGCATTTGGTCACATTTGTCCCAATCCCCAATGCAATTTTCAAAATATCCCAAACATCCCAATTTCGAGGCGTGAGCCATATTTTGGAGCCAAATTCTGGCTCTCTGCACGTATTCGCAGTTTGAAATTGTGACTTTTTTATACCCAACATATGCCAAGTACTGAAAGCGGCAATTGGTCACATTTGTCCCAAACCCCCCTGCAGTTTTCAAAATATCCCAAACATCCCAAATTCGAGGCCTGAGCCATATTTTGGAGCCAAATTCAGGCTCTCTGCACGTATTCGCAGTTTGAAATACGACTTTTCAAACCCAACATAGGCCAAGTACTGAAAGCGGCAATTGGTCACATTTGTCCCAAACCCCCCTGCAGTTTTCAAAATATTCTAAATATCCCAATTTCGAGGCCTGAGCCATATTTTGGAGCCAAATTCAGGCTCTCTGCACGTATTCGCAGTTTGAAATACGACTTTTCAAACCCAACATATGCCAAGTACTGAAAGCGGCAATTGGTCACATTTGTCCCAAACCCCCCTGCCGTTTTCAAAATATTCCAAACATCCCAAATTCGAGGCCTGAGCCATATTTTGGAGCCAAATTCTGGCTCTATTCAAGTATTCGCAGTTTGAAATTACGACTTTTTATACCCAACATATGCCAAGTCCTGAAAGCTGCGTTTGGTCACATTTGTCCCAATCCCCCCTGCATTTTTCAAAATATCCCAAACATCCCAAATTCGAGGCCTGAGCCATATTTTGGAGCCAAATTCTGGCTCTCTGCACGTATTCGCAGTTTGAAATTACGAATTTTTTATACCCAACATATGCCAAGTACTGAAAGCGGCGTTTGGTCACATTTGTCCCAATCCCCCCTGCATTTTTCAAAATATCCCAAACATCCCAAATTCGAGGCCTGAGCCATATTTTGGAGCCAAATTCTGGCTCTCTGCATGTATTCGCAGTTTGAAATTACGACTTTTTATACCCAACATATGCGAAGTACTGAAAGCAGCGTTTGGTCACATTTGTCCCAAACCTCCCGGCAGTTTTCAAAATATCCCAAACATCCCAAATTCGAAGCCTGAGCCATATTTTGGAGCCAAATTCTGGCTCTCTGCACGTATTCGCAGTTTGAAATTACGAATTTTTTATACCCAACATATGCCAAGTACTGAAAGCGGCGTTTGGTCACATTTGTCCCAATCCCCCCTGCATTTTTCAAAATATCCCAAACATCCCAATTTCAAGGCCTGAGCCATATTTTGGAGCCAAATTCTGGCTCTATGCAAGTATTCGCAGTTTGAAATTACGACTTTTTATGCCCAACATATGCCAAGTCCTGAAAGCGGCAGTGAGTGACATTTTGCACAAACTCTCCTGCAGTTTTTTAAATATCCCAAATATCCCAATTTCGAGGCCTGAGCCATATTTTGAAGCCAAATTCTGGCTCTCTGCACGTATTCGCAGTTTCAAAATACGATTTTTTTATACCCAACATATGCCAAGTACTGAAAGCGGCATTTGGTCACATTTGTCCCAATCCCGAATGCAATTTTCAAAATATCCCAAACATCCCAATTTCGAGGCGTGAGCCATATTTTGGAGCCAAATTCTGGCTCTCTGCACGTATTCGCAGTTTGAAATTACGACTTTTTATACCCAACATATGCGAAGTACTGAAAGCGGCGTTTGGTCACATTTGTCCCAAACCTCCCTGCAGTTTTTTATATATCCCAAACATCCCAATTTAGAGGCCTGAGACATATTTTGGAGCCAAATTCAGGCTCTCTGTACGCATTCGCAGTTTGAAATTACGACTTTTTATACCCAACATATGCCAAGTACTGAAAGCGGCGTTTGGTCATATTTGTCCCAAACCTTCCTGCAGTTTTCAAAATATCCTAAACATCCCAATCTCGAGGCCTGAGATATATTTTGGAGCCAAATTCAGGCTCTCTGTACGTATTCGCAGTTTGAAATTACGACTTTTTATACCCAACATATGCCAAGTACTGAAAGCGGCGTTTGGTCATATTTGTCCCAAACTACCCTGCAGTTTTCAAAATATCCCAAACATCACAATATCTAGGCCTGAGCCATATTTTGGAGCCAAATTCAGGCTCTCTGCACGTATTCGCAGTTTGAAATTGTGACTTTTTTATACCCAACATATGCCAAGTACTGAAAGCGGCAATTGGTCACATTTGTCCCAAACCCCCCTGCAGTTTTCAAAATATCCCAAACATCCCAAATTCGAGGCCTGAGCCATATTTTGGAGCCAAATTCAGGCTCTCTGCACGTATTCGCAGTTTGAAATACGACTTTTCAAACCCAACATAGGCCAAGTACTGAAAGCGGCAATTGGTCACATTTGTCCCAAACCCCCCTGCAGTTTTCAAAATATTCTAAATATCCCAATTTCGAGGCCTGAGCCATATTTTGGAGCCAAATTCAGGCTCTCTGCACGTATTCGCAGTTTGAAATACGACTTTTCAAACCCAACATATGCCAAGTACTGAAAGCGGCAATTGGTCACATTTGTCCCAAACCCCCCTGCCGTTTTCAAAATATCCCAAACATCCCAAATTCGAGGCCTGAGCCATATTTTGGAGCCAAATTCTGGCTCTATTCAAGTATTCGCAGTTTGAAATTACGACTTTTTATACCCAACATATGCCAAGTCCTGAAAGCTGCGTTTGGTCACATTTGTCCCAATCCCCCCTGCATTTTTCAAAATATCCCAAACATCCCAAATTCGAGGCCTGAGCCTTATTTTGGAGCCAAATTCTGGCTCTCTGCACGTATTCGCAGTTTGAAATTACGAATTTTTTATACCCAACATATGCCAAGTACTGAAAGCGGCGTTTGGTCACATTTGTCCCAATCCCCCCTGCATTTTTCAAAATATCCCAAACATCCCAAATTCGAGGCCTGAGCCATATTTTGGAGCTAAATTCTGGCTCTCTGCATGTATTCGCAGTTTGAAATTACGACTTTTTATACCCAACATATGCGAAGTACTGAAAGCAGCGTTTGGTCACATTTGTCCCAAACCTCCCGGCAGTTTTCAAAATATCCCAAACATCCCAAATTCGAAGCCTGAGCCATATTTTGGAGCCAAATTCTGGCTCTCTGCACGTATTCGCAGTTTGAAATTACGATTTTTTTATACCCAACATATGCCAAGTACTGAAAGCGGCGTTTGGTCACATTTGTCCCAATCCCCCCTGCATTTTTCAAAATATCCCAAACATCCCAATTTCAAGGCCTGAGCCATATTTTGGAGCCAAATTCTGGCTCTATGCAAGTATTCGCAGTTTGAAATTACGACTTTTTATGCCCAACATATGCCAAGTCCTGAAAGCGGCAGTGAGTGACATTTTGCACAAACTCTCCTGCAGTTTTTTAAATATCCCAAATATCCCAATTTCGAGGCCTGAGCCATATTTTGAAGCCAAATTCTGGCTCTCTGCACGTATTCGCAGTTTCAAAATACGAATTTTTTATACCCAACATATGCCAAGTACTGAAAGCGGCATTTGGTCACATTTGTCCCAATCCCGAATGCAATTTTCAAAATATCCCAAACATCCCAATTTCGAGGCGTGAGCCATATTTTGGAGCCAAATTCTGGCTCTCTGCACGTATTCGCAGTTTGAAATTACGACTTTTTATACCCAACATATGCGAAGTACTGAAAGCGGCGTTTGGTCACATTTGTCCCAAACTACCCTGCAGTTTTCAAAATATCCCAAACATCACAATATCTAGGCCTGAGCCATATTTTGGAGCCAAATTCAGGCTCTCTGCACGTATTCGCAGTTTGAAATACGACTTTTCAAACCCAACATAGGCCAAGTACTGAAAGCGGCAATTGGTCACATTTGTCCCAAACCCCCCTGCAGTTTTCAAAATATTCTAAATATCCCAATTTCGAGGCCTGAGCCATATTTTGGAGCCAAATTCAGGCTCTCTGCACGTATTCGCAGTTTGAAATACGACTTTTCAAACCCAACATATGCCAACTACTGAAAGCGGCAATTGGTCACATTTGTCCCAAACCCCCCTGCCATTTTCAAAATATCCAAAACATCCCAAATTCGAGGCCTGAGCCATATTTTGGAGCCAAATTCTGGCTCTATTCAAGTATTCGCAGTTTGAAATTACGACTTTTTATACCCAACATATGCCAAGTCCTGAAAGCTGCGTTTGGTCACATTTGTCCCAATCCCCCCTGCATTTTTCAAAATATCCCAAACATCCCAAATTCGAGGCCTGAGCCATATTTTGGAGCCAAATTCTGGCTCTCTGCACGTATTCGCAGTTTGAAATTACGAATTTTTTATACCCAACATATGCCAAGTACTGAAAGCGGCGTTTGGTCACATTTGTCCCAATCCCCCCTGCATTTTTCAAAATATCCCAAACATCCCAAATTCGAGGCCTGAGCCATATTTTGGAGCCAAATTCTGGCTCTCTGCATGTATTCGCAGTTTGAAATTACGACTTTTTATACCCAACATATGCGAAGTACTGAAAGCAGCGTTTGGTCACATTTGTCCCAAACCTCCCGGCAGTTTTCAAAATATCCCAAACATCTCAATTTCGAGGCCTGAGACATATTTTGGAGCCAAATTCAGGCTCTCTGTATGCATTCGCAGTTTGAAATTACGACTTTTTATACCCAACATATGCCAAGTACTAAAAGGGGCGTTTGGTCACATTTGTCCCAATCCCCCCTGCAATTTTCAAGATATCCCAAACATCCCAATTTCGAGGCCTGAGCCATATTTTCGAGCCAAATTCTGGCTCTCTGCACGTATTCGCAGTTTGAAATTACGACTTTTTATACTCAACATATGGCAAGTCCTGAAAGCGGCAGTGAGTGATATTTTGTACAAACTCCCCTGCAGCTTGCGAAATATCCCAAATATCTCAATTTCGAGGCCTGAGCCATATTTTGGAGACAAATTCTGGTTCTATGTACGTATTCGCAGTTTGAAATTGCGACTTTTTTATACCCAACATATACCAAGTACTGAAAGCGGCGTTTAGTCATATATGTCACAAAGTCCCCTGCAGTTTTCAAAATATCCAAAACATCCCAATTTCGAGGCCTGAGCCATATTTTCGAGCCAAATTCTGGCTCTCTGCACGTATTTGCTGTTTTAAATTACGACTTTTTTATACCCAACATATGCCAAGTACTAAAAGGGGCGTTTGGTCACATTTGTCCCAATCCCCCCTGCAATTTTCAAAATATCCAAAACATCCCAATTTCCAGGCCTGAGCCATATTTTGGAGCCGAATTCTGGCTCTATGCACGTATTCGCAGTTTGATATTACGAATTTTTATACCCAACATATGCCAAGTCCTGAAAGCGGCAGTGAGTCACATTTTGCACAAACTCCCTTGCAGTTTTCAAAATATTCCAAACATCCCAATTTCGAGGCCTAAGCCATATTTTGGAGCCAAATTCTGGCTCAATGCACGTATTCGCAGTTTGAAATTACGACTTTTTATACCCAACATATGCCAAGTCCTGAAAGCGCCAGAGAGTGACATTTTGCACAAACTCCCCTGCAGTTTTCGAAATATTCCAAATATCCCAATTTCGAGGACTGAGCAATATTTTCGAGCCAAATCCTGGCTCTCTGCACGTATTCGTTGTTTGAAATTACGACTTTTTTATACCCAACATATGCCAAGTACTGAAAGCGGCATTTGGTCACATTTGGCTCAAACCTTCCTGCAGTTTTCAAAATATCCCAAACATCCCAATTTCGAGGCCTGAGCCATATTTGGGAGCCAAATTCAGGCTCTCTGCACGTATTCGCAGTTTGAAATTACGACTTTATATACCCAACATATGCCAAGTACTGAAAGCGGCAATTGGTCACATTTGTCCCAAACCCCCCTGCCGTTTTCAAAATATCCCAAACATCCCAAATTCGAGGCCTGAGCCATATTTTGGAGCCAAATTCTGGCTCTATTCAAGTATTCGCAGTTTGAAATTACGACTTTTTATACCCAACATATGCCGAGTCCTGAAAGCTGCGTTTGGTCACATTTGTCCCAATCCCCCCTGAATTTTTCAAAATATCCCAAACATCCCAAATTCGAGGCCTGAGCCATATTTTGGAGCCAAATTCTGGCTCTCTGCACGTATTCGCAGTTTGAAATTACGAATTTTTTATACCCAACATATGCCAAGTACTGAAAGCGGCGTTTGGTCACATTTGTCCCAATCCCCCCTGCATTTTTCAAAATATCCCAAACATCCCAAATTCGAGGCCTGAGCCATATTTTGGAGCCAAATTCTGGCTCTCTGCATGTATTCGCAGTTTGAAATTACGAATTTTTATACCCAACATATGCGAAGTACTGAAAGCAGCGTTTGGTCACATTTGTCCCAAACCTCCCGGCAGTTTTCAAAATATCCCAAACATCCCAAATTCGAGGCCTGAGCCATATTTTGGAGCCAAATTCTGGCTCACTGCACGTATTCGCAGTTTGAAATTACGAATTTTTTATACCCAACATATGCCAAGTACTGAAAGCGGCGTTTGGTCACATTTGTCCCAATCCCCCCTGCATTTTTCAAAATATCCCAAACATCCCAAATTCGAGGCCTGAGCCATATTTTGGAGCCAAATTCTGGCTCTCTGCACGTATTCGCAGTTTGAAATTACGACTTTTTATACCCAACATATGCGAAGTACTGAAAGCAGCGTTTGGTCACATTTGTCCCAAACCTCCCGGCAGTTTTCAAAATATCCCAAACATCCCAATTTCGAGGCCTGAGACATATTTTGGAGCCAAATTCAGGCTCTCTGTATGCATTCGCAGTTTGAAATTACGACTTTTTATACCCTACACATGCCAAGAACTAAAAGGGGCGTTTGGTCACATTTGTCCCAATCCCCCCTGCAATTTTCAAGATATCCCAAACATCCCAATTTCGAGGCCTGAGCCATATTTTCGAGCCAAAATCTGGCTCTCTGCACGTATTCGCAGTTTGAAATTACGACTTTTTATACTCAACATATGCCAAGTCCTGAAAGCGGCAGTGAGTGATATTTTGTACAAACTCCCCTGCAGCTTGCGAAATATCCCAAATATCTCAATTTCGAGGCCTGAGCCATATTTTGGAGACAAATTCTGGTTCTATGTACGTATTCGCAGTTTGAAATTGCGACTTTTTTATACCCAACATATACCAAGTACTGAAAGCGGCGTTTAGTCATATATGTCACAAAGTCCCCGGCAGTTTTCAAAATATCCAAAACATCCCAATTTCGAGGCCTGAGCCATATTTTCGAGCCAAATTCTGGCTCTCTGCACGTATTCGCTGTTTTAAATTACGACTTTTTTATACCCAACATATGCCAAGTACTTAAAGGGGCGTTTGGTCACATTTGTCCCAATCCCCCCTGCAATTTTCAAAATATCCAAAACATCCCAATTTCCAGGCCTGAGCCATATTTTGGAGCCGAATTCTGGCTCTATGCACGTATTCGCAGTTTGATATTACGAATTTTTATACCCAACATATGCCAAGTCCTGAAAGCGGCAGTGAGTCACATTTTGCACAAACTCCCTTGCAGTTTTCAAAATATTCCAAACATCCCAATTTCGAGGCCTAAGCCATATTTTGGAGCCAAATTCTGGCTCAATGCACGTATTCGCAGTTTGAAATTACGACTTTTTATACCCAACATATGCCAAGTCCTGAAAGCGCCAGAGAGTGACATTTTGCACAAACTCCCCTGCAGTTTTCGAAATATCCCAAATATCCCAATTTCGAGGACTGAGCAATATTTTCGAGCCAAATCCTGGCTCTCTGCACGTATTCGTTGTTTGAAATTACGACTTTTTTATACCCAACATGTGCCAAGTACTGTAAGCGGCATTTGGTCACATTTGGCTCAAACCTTCCTGCAGTTTTCAAAATATCCCAAACATCCCAATTTCGAGGCCTGAGCCATATTTGGGAGCCAAATTCAGGCTCTCTGCACGTATTCGCAGTTTGAAATTACGACTTTATATACCCAACATATGCCAAGTACTGAAAGCGGCGTTTGGTCATATTTGTCTCAAACTCCCCTGCAGTTTTCAAAATATCCCAGATATCTCAATTTCGAGGCCTGAGCCATATTTTGGAGCCAAATTCTGGCTATCTGCACGTATTCGCAGTTTGAAATTGCGACTTATTATACCCAACATATGCCAAGTACTGAAAGCATCAATGAGTCACATTTTGCACAAACTTCCCTGCAGTTTTCAAAATATCCCTAAAATCCCAATTTCAAGGCATTAGCCATATTTTGTAGCCAAATTCAGGCTCTCTGCACGTATTCGCAGTTTGAAATTACGACTTTTTATACCCAACTTATGCCAAGTACTGAAAGCGGCGTTTGGTCACATTTGTCCCAATCCCCCCGGCAATTTTCAAAATATCCCAAACATCTCAATTTCGAGGCCTCAGCCATATTTTGGAGCCAAATTCTGGCTCTCTGCACGTATTCGCAGTTTGAAATTACGACTTTTTATACCTAACATATGCCAAGTACTGAAAGCAGCATTTGGTCATATTTGTCCTAAACTCCCCTGCAGTTTTCAAAATATCCCAAACATCACAATTTCTAGGCCTGAGCCATATTTTGGAGCCATGTTCTTGCTCTATGCACCCCCTCCCCGCTCAGCTCGTTGTCGCCGTGTGGGGGGCTTAGTGGGCGGCTGCCGGAATGTGATGCTCCTTGGGACAGTCCTCTGTCCTTTTCTAGCCTTGTGCTCCTGCTGCCGTCCTCTCCAATTTTGCTGGGCATCTTTTCCTTTTCCTTCTGTTTCGTTTTTCTCCCCCCTTTTCTCCTATCTGCTTGCCGTTTCCTGCCGACCTTTTGCTCGTTCTGGTTCTTCCATAGACTTCTTCTATTTTGACGCCCGGGTGCTTGAGGAGGCATACTCATGCACCCGTAGAACTGCAGTACCCGACGTCGAGAGCGAGGGGAACCTTTTATTGTCAATCTCCACTTCGTCACTGAACCCGATCTCGACGGACTGTCGGTTTCTTAAGGTGGCGTTTGTGGGGCGTATACTCACGACGCACCCCTAGGAGGCCCCGACAAGATCGGCGATAGCTTCTTGTTGGGTGTCCTGCCTCTAATTGTGGCTCCATGGTGGGTGTGGGGGCACATTCGTGAGTGAATTCTTCATTTCGTCAAGATGATAACCCCTGTTTCGGCTGCTTCTGGCTTACCTTCTCAGGCTCGTGGGGTGGGCGACCAAGCCCCCGAGTCGGTCCGTATTGGAAGACCGGGCTCTGTAGCCTCCGCTGCATTGGGCCCCGACCTTGCTCCTCCTTTGGCCTCTCTGACTCCTTCCCCTGGCTCCCCTCCCTCCTCTGTGGTTGGGTCGAGCCCCAAGCCCCCAGTGGTGACTACCTCGTCCCCTGGCGCGGCTCCTTCTCTAGTTGTAACTACTGCGCCTTTTAACCCCTCTCTCTCTCTCTGGGGGTTCTCACCGCCGTCCTCGTCACGGCCGCCCTCGCTCGATTCCTTCCAGTTCTGCTACCTATCAAGCCTTGTTTGGTCCCACTTCGTGGGCCAAATATTTTGATCTCCTCCCTCTTGATTCTGCGCCTCCTGACGATTTCTCCCTTCATCGACATCTCATTGATTCCGTGGATGCCTCCATTACTTTCAACCCCACTCGTCTCGGTACACGTGTCGTTGCTGCTCCTTCTCAGGATGCTGCTTCCCGCTTGGCTGCCTTATCCTGCCTTGGCGAGACCCCCGTTCGGGTCTCGAAGAACGCTCAGTTGAATGCCAGTGTTGGCACTATTTTGCTCCCGCCCCATGTTGCAACCGGTGTTCGGGACCTGCGCGACTGCCACGACGATATTCGCCATATCCTCGCTGCCCAGGGCCATTCTATTCTCCAGGTGGACACGTTTACTCGTCCCCCTCGTGGTGGTCGCCGTCAACCCCTCCGGGTTGTGAAGATTACCTTTGATGGTAGGACCCTTCCACCCTCTGTCATTCTTGCTGGTGCCAGGTGCTCTGTCCAGGAGTACATTCCTTCTCCTCGGCTCTGCAACAAGTGCTGGAGGTTTGGGCATGGTGCCCTCCGCTGCTCCGGGACTGTCTCTCTCTGTCCTTTGTGTGGTGGCGAAGGTCACTCTAAGTCGGAGTGCACTTCTCCCCAGGCTCGTTGCTTCAACTGCGGTGAGGCCCATCCTACCTTCTCCCGTGCGTGTGTCCATTACAAGCTTGTGGCAGCCGTCCTCAACCTGAAGCACCGGGAGCGTTTATCTTTTCCTGAGGCGAGGCGCCAGGTTCGCCGGCTCCCGCCTTATGCTAATATCTCTTATGCTCGCGTGTTGCGCTCTTCCTCTCCTCGTCCTTCCCGCCTTCCTCAGACTCACAACCGTTTCCGGGCCTTGGACCCTGATGCGCCCACTGCCCCCTCCTCTGTTCCTTTGGGTTCTCTCCCGAAGGATCCTCCTCCTGGTCCTCTGTCTGGGGTTCCCCTTCCTTCTACCCGGTCTGTCGTGTCTTCTGTGTCTTCTTCCTCGTCCCCCTCCGATCCTCCTTCCCATCCTCTTCCTCTATCTATTGGCTCTCCCCACCGCCTGTCGGTGCGGGCGGATGTCCATCGCTCTCCTAACGGCCGTCGTTTGTGCTCTCGTTCGGCTTCTGTTGAGACACTGGAATCCGTTGCCCGGTACGTAGTTGCTGGGACACCGGTCTCTTTAAGTCAGAAGCGTAAGCCTGGCTCCTCTCCTTCCTCTTCCCCGGCGGGTAAGAAGGCTTCGCTTTCTTCCTCAGCTCCTCCTTCTGGCTCTGTTGCTCCATCCCCTCCCGTTTCAGTGCTTGCGCCCCCTGTTCCTGCTATGGAGGTTTCTTTGGCCCCTGCTTCCCTTTCGGTTGCTGCTCTTGCTGGGGTGCGCTCCCCTCTTTCTACTCCCCCTCCTCCTGCTGCTGTCCTTGACGGCTCCTCTCCGTTGTCTCCTCCTCTTCCTCCTCCTCCAGACCCTGCCCGCCCACCTCTGCTCTGTTCTCCCGTTTCCTTCCCTCCGTCTTTGCTCAGTTTACCCATGCCCCCTAACCCTGACTTTGCTGACCCTGATCCCGACCCTGATATTCTTTAACGTGCTCTGTTGCTCTTTCGCCTTTGTTTCTTCCTTGTTCTCTGTTTTTGTCCTTTCTCTTCTCGTCGTTGTCCATTCTTCAATGGAACGTTCGAGGTTATTACGCCAATTTCCTCGAACTCCAACTTCTGATTTCGCGGTTTTCGCCCCTTTGTGTCTGTCTCCAGGAGCCAACGCTTGGTGCTCGTCCTGGTCGTTTTCGTGGCTATTCCTTTCTCTCCCCCCCCCCCCCAGCCATTGCTGGGGCTTCTAATTCTTCTGCTCTTTTGATTCGGGCTGATGTTCCCTTTGTTCCTTTACTTTTTCCTTCGCCTCTCCATTGTTCTGCTGCTCGTATCTTTGTGGGGAAATGGTACACAGTTTGTTCCATTTATCTCCCCCCGAGTGTCCCGCTCTCTCTTCCTGATTTGAAACACCTCCTGGACTCCTTGCCGGAGCCTGTGCTCCTGCTGGGTGACTTCAATTGTCGTCATTCTCTTTGGGGTGACGTTCTGACGAATACCCGGGGTCGCCTCCTTGAGCCGTTTCTCCTCTCTTCTTCCCTGTCTCTTCTGAATTCTGGTGAGCCCACTCATTTGGACTCTCGGACTCGCACCCTTTCTTGTCTTGATCTTTCTCTCTGCTCTTCTTCTCTTTACTTAGATTTCACGTGGCAGGTTCTTGATGACCTCCATGGAAGTGATCATTTCCCCATCCTTGTTTCCTTTTTCTCTTTTCGCCCTTCCCTCTCTTTCCCTAGGTGGCAGTTTGCTAAGGCAGACTGGACCCTATTTACCCTCAGTGCTGCTCTCCCTGACCTCACCCTTCTGCCTCTCTCTCGCGCTCTCCTCCTTTTTCATGACACTGTCTTCAACGCTGCCCTCCGCTCTATTCCTCGCTCTTCCTCTCGGGGTCCACGGAAGTGCGTTCCCTGGTGGAATGCGGACTGTGCTCGGGCTGTCCGCTGTAAGCGTGCAGCCTGGAAGAGGCACCGCCGTAGGCAGACGACCGATTCTTTTCTTTTCTTTCGGAAAGCGAGTGCGGTGGCCCGTAGGGCCATCCGTACGGCTAAACGTGAATGTTGGGCATCTTATGTCTCAACAATTACGTCCGAGACCCCTCGATCCCAGATCTGGAAGCGTATCCGCAAGATAGCGGGTAAGTTCGTTCCCGATGTTTCACCGGTCCTTCACCTCCATGATACTCTTGTGGCGGACCCGTTGCAGGTCGCTTCCGAACTGGGTTCCCACTTTTCTTCTGTTAGCTCTGGTCTTCATCTTCCCCAATCTTTCCTTCTTCGTAAACCTGTCCTTGAGTCTCGTCCTTTAGATTTCTGCACTCATCTTCAGCTTCCCTATAATGATCCCTTCTCTCTCTCTGAACTTCGTTCTGCCCTGGCCCTCTGCGGTTCTACGGCGGCGGGCTCCGATGGTATTCATTATGAGATGCTTCGCCATCTCCCTCCGAGCACGTCTCAGTATTTACTGAGTCTGTATAATCGGATCTGGGAGTCGTCGTCAGTCCCTGAGGACTGGCTCGATGCCGTTGTCCTCCCTGTTCGCAAACCGGGGTCTCTGGGTACTTCCCCTAAGGACTTTCGCCCTATTGCTCTCACAAGTTGTGTCTGCAAACTCTTTGAACGTATGGTTAACGTTCGTCTGATGTGGTTCCTGGAACACCATCACCTCCTCTCCCCTTCTCAATTTGGTTTCCGCAAGTGCCGCAGCACGACAGATGTCCTGGTGAACTTGGAGGTCTATTCGTACTGCTTTTGCTGCGAAGACCTCCGTTGTTGCCGTCCTTTTTGACCTAGAAAAGGCTTACGACACCACTTGGCGTTATCATATCCTATCTCAACTTCATTCTTTTGGCCTTCGTGGTCATCTCCCTCTCTTTCTCCGCAGCTTCCTCTCTCGTCGTTCCTTTCGGGTGCGCCTTGGTACCGCTCTCTCTCCCTCTTTTCAGCAATACGAAGGTGTGCCCCAGGGTAGTGTTCTGAGCACTACTCTTTTTCTGGTTGCCCTCAATGGTCTTCTTTCCTCTCTTCCTTCTGGTGTCTTCTCCGCTCTCTATGTCGATGATCTTACCCTTTGTTGTCAGGGTGATGATTCGCCTCTCCTTCAACGCCAGCTTCAACTTGCAATTGATGCCGTGTCGTCTTGGGCCACAGGTCATGGCTTCAAGTTCTCTACTTCTAAGACTTGTGCCATGACTTTTACGCGGAAACGGGTTGTTCTTCGTCCCTCTTTGTCACTTTATGGTCATCCCCTTGAAAACAAAGATTCCGCGAAGCTTTTGGGGTTATTCCTTGACACTCGTTTGTCTTGGTCTCCCCATATCTCTTACCTCCGTGTTGAGTGCTCTAAGGCCCTTACCCTCCTTCGGGTCTTGTCCCATACTTCTTGGGGGGCAGATAGGCGCACTCTCCTTGCTTTACATTCCTCTCTCGTCCTGTCTAAGCTCGATTATGGTTGCCCTACTTACTCGTCTGCTTCTCCTTCTACTCTTCGCCGTCTTGATGCTTTGCACCATACTGGGTTGCGCCTCAGTTCTGGTGCCTTTCGTTCGACTCCCGTCCTTAGCTTGTATGTTGACACTGGCTTCCTGTCTCTCCAGGACCGCCGTGATCGCTACTGTCTTCGCTATCTTGCGCGGTCCTTGCAACATCCTTCCTCTCGCCTCTGTCGTGCTTTAACTTTTACCCCTCCTGCGGTTCCTGTTCCTCTTCACCACCTCCCTCTTTCTGTCCGGTTATCTCGCCTACAGGATTCTCTTTCCGTTCGTATTTCTGATGTTTCTCCTCGTGTTGTTCCTTCTTTGCCCCCGTGGAGGGTCCCTCTTCCGCGGTTTTGTACTTCCTTGACCCGTATCACTAAAGCTTTTACCCCTCCTACGGTTCTAAAACGCCTTTTCCTCGAGCACTTTTCTTCTCACTCCCGCTCCGTTTCTGTCTTCACCGATGGGTCTAAGTCAGCGGACGGTGTTGGCTACTCTGTTGTTTTTCCTGATCGCACTTATATGTGTCGCTTGCCTCCGGAGACTAGCATCTTTACAGCAGAACTTTATGCTATTCTCTATGCTCTTCGTCTCCTGCTTTCTCGTTGTCAGTCTTCCTTTGTGGTTGTTGTTGACTCTCGTAGTGCCCTCATGGCTCTCGGGTCCTTTAATCCGGTTCATCCAGTAGTTGTCGAGATCCAGCATTGGCTGTTTCTCGTTCACAGTAAATTTAAGTCGGTTGAGTTTTGTTGGGTTCCCAGCCATATTGGTGTGTCTTTAAATGAGCGTGCGGATGCTGCCGCTAAGGAAGCTGTCCGCTCTTGTCCCATCTCTCGTAAAGGCATTCCGTATTCCGACTTTTACCCAGTTATCCATTCCTCAGTCCTTACCCGTTGGCAGGCTTCTTGGTTGTCTGTTACTGGTAACAAGCTACGTACTCTTAAATGTTGTGTTTCCTCGTGGCCGTCCTCCTTCCACCGTAACCGGCGGTGGGAAACAGCTCTGGCGAGGTTGCGTATTGGCCATACTCGCTTAACCCATGGTCACTTGATGGAGCGCCGCCCTGCTCCTTATTGTCCTAGTTGCATTGTCCCTCTTACGGTCGTGCATGTCCTTCTTGAATGTCCTGACTTCCAGGACGAGCGTGTGTCTTGCTTTCCGACCGCCCCTCGCGGTCACCTGTCCCTCGATAGAATTCTTGGTGACTCGGATACTTTTGATATCGTTCGCCTTATGCGTTTTTGTTCTCGTATTGGCATCCTTGGTGATATTTAGCGCCCTCTGATTATTTTGCGTATTTGATGGTGCTACATAGCCTTCCCGGTTTGGTGCCTTCTTTTGATAATTACTTACTTACTTGCTCTATACACGTATTCGCAGTTTGAAATTACGACTTTTTATTCCCAACATATGCCAAGTCCTGAAAGCGGCAGTGAGTGACATTTTGCACAAAATCCCCTGCAGTTTTCGAAATATCCCAAATCCCAATTTCGAGGCCTGAGCCATATTTTGGAGCCAAATTGTGGCTCTCTGCACGTATTCGCTGTTTTAAATTACGACTTTTTTATACCCAACATATGCCAAGTACTAAAAGGGGCGTTTGGTCACATTTGTCCCAATTCCCCCTGCAATTTTCAAAATATCCAAAACATCCCAATTTCCAGCCATGAGCCATATTTTGGAGCCGAATTCTTGCTCCCTGCACGTATTCGCAGTTTGAAATTGTGACTTTTTTATACCCAACATATGCCAAGTACTGAAAGCGGTGTTTGGTCATATTTGTCCCAAACTCCCCTGCAGTTTTCAAAATATCCCAAACTTCTCAATTTCGACGCCTGAGTCATATTTTGGAGCCAAATTCTGGCTCTCTGCACGTATTCGCAGTTTGAAATTACAACTTTTTAAACCCAACATATGCTAAGACCTGAAAGCGGCAGTGTGTGACATTTTGCACAAACTCCCTTGCAGTTTTCAAAATAACCCAAATATCCCTATTTCGAGGCTAGAGCCATATTTTGGAGCCAAATTCAGGCTCTCTGCACGTATTCGCAGTTTGAAAATACGACTTTTCAAACCCAACAAATGCCAAGTACTGAAAGCAGAGTTTGGTCACATTTGTCCCAAACCCCCCTGCAGTTTTCAAAATATCCCAAACATCCCAATTTCGAGGCCTGAGCCATATTTTGGAGCCAAATTCTGGCTCTATAAAAGTATTCGCAGTTTGAAATTACGACCTTTTGTACCCAACATATGCCAAGTCCTGAAAGCGGCAGTGAGTGACATTTTGCACAAACTCTCCTGCAGTTTTCGAAATATCCCAAATAGCCCAATTTCGAGGCCAGAGCCATATTTTGAAGCCAAATTCTGGCTCTCTGCACGTATTCGCAGTTTCAAATTACGAATTTTTTATACCCAACATATGCCAAGTACTGAAATCGGAATTTGGTCACATTTGTCCCAATCCCCAATGCAATTTTCAAAATATCCCAAACATCCCAATTTCGAGGCCTGAGCCATATTTTGGAGCCAAATTCTGGCTCTCTGCACGTATTCGCAGTTTGAAATTACGACTTTTTATACCCAACATATGCGAAGTACTGAAAGCAGCGTTTGGTCACATTTGTCCCAAACCTCCCTGCAGTTTTTTAAATATCCCAAACATCCCAAGTTCGAGGCCTGAGACATATTTTGGAGCCAAATTCAGGCTCTCTGTACGTATTCGCAGTTTGAAATTACGACTTTTTATACCCAACATATGCCAAGTACTGAAAGCGGCGTTTGGTCATATTTGTCCCAAACCTTCCCGCAGTTTTCAAAATATCCTAAACATCCCAATCTCGAGGACTGAGATATATTTTGGAGCCAAATTCAGGCTCTCTGTACGTATTCGCAGTTCGAAATTACGACTTTTTATACCCAACATATGCCAAGTACTGAAAGCGGGGTTTGGTCATATTTGTCCCAAACTACCCTGCAGTTTTCAAAATATCCCAAACATCACAATATCTAGGCCTGAGCCATATTTTGGAGCCATGTTCTTGCTCTATGCACGTATTCGCAGTTTGAAATTACGACTTTTTATACCCAACATATGCCAAGTCCTGAAAGCGGCAGTGAGTGACATTTTGCACAAAATCCCCTGCAGTTTTCGAAATATCCCAAATATCCTAATTTCGAAGCATGAGCCATATTTTGGAGCCAAAGTCTGGCTCTCTGCACGTATTCGCTGTATGAAATTACACTTTTTTATACCCAACATATGCCAAGTACTGAAAGCAGCGTTTGGTCACATTTGTCCCAAACCTTCCTGCAGTTTTCATAATATCCCAAACATCCCAATTTCGAGGCCTGAGCCATATTTGGGAGCCAAATTCAGGCTCTCTGCACGTATTCGCAGTTTGAAATTACGACTTTTTATACCTAACATATGCCAAGTACTGAAAGCAGCATTTGGTCATATTTGTCCCAATCCCCCCTGCAATTTTCAAAATATCCCAAACATCTCAATTTCGAGGCCTCAGCCATATTTTGGAGCCAAATTCTGGCTCTCTGCACGTATTCGCAGTTTGAAATTACGACTTTTTATACCTAACATATGCCAAGTACTGAAAGCAGCATTTGGTCATATTTGTCCTAAACTCCCCTGCAGTTTTCAAAATATCCCAAACATCACAATTTCTAGGCCTGAGCCATATTTTGGAGCCAAATTCTGGCTCTATGCATGTATTCGCAGTTTGAAATTACGACTTTTTATTCCCAACATATGCCATGTCCTGAAAGTGGCAGTGAGTGACATTTTACACAAAATCCCCTGCAGTTTTCGAAATATCCCAATTTCGAGGCCTGAGCCATATTTTGGAGCCGAATTCTGGCTCCCTGCACGTATTCGCAGTTTGAAATTTGGACTTTTTTATACCCAACATATGCCAAGTACTGAAAGCGGCGTTTTGTCATATTTGTCCCAAACTCCCCTGCAGTTTTCAAAATATCCCAAACTTCTCAATTTCGAGGCCTGAGTCATATTTTGGAGCCAAATTCTGGCTCTCTGCACGTATTCGCAGTTTGAAATTACAACTTTTTATACCCAACATATGCTAAGACCTGAAAGCGGCAGTGTGTGACATTTTGCACAAACTCCCCTGCAGTTTTCAAAATAACCTAAATATCCCAATTTCGAGGCTAGAGCCATATTTTGGAGCCAAATTCAGGCTCTCTGCACGTATTCGCAGTTTGAAAATACGACTTTTCAAACCCAACATATGCCAAGTACTGAAAGCAGCGTTTGGTCACATTTGTCCCAAACCCCCCTGCAGTTTTCAAAATATCCAAAACATCCCAATTTCGAGGCCTGAGCCATATTTTGGAGCCAAATTCTGGCTCTATGCATGTATTCGCAGTTTGAAATTACGACTTTTTATACCCAACATATGCCAAGTCCTGAAAGCGGCAGTGAGTGACATTTTGCACAAACTCTCCTGCAGTTTTCGAAATATCCCAAATATCCCAATTTCGAGGCCTGAGCCATATTTTGAAGCCAAATTCTGGCTCTCTGCACGTATTCGCAGTTTCAAATTACGAATTTTTTATACCCAACATATGCCAAGTACTGAAAGCGGCATTTGGTCACATTTGTCCCAATCCCCAATGCAATTTTCAAAATATCCCAAACATCCCAATTTCGAGGCCTGAGCCATATTTTGGAGCCAAATGCTGGCTCTCTGCACGTATTCGCAGTTTGAAAATACGACTTTTCAAACCCAACATATGCCAAGTACTGAAAGCAGCGTTTGGTCACATTTGTCCCAATCCCCAATGCAATTTTCAAAATATCCCAAACATCCCAATTTCGAGGCCTGAGCCATATTTTGGAGCCAAATTCTGGCTCTCTGTACGTATTCGCAGTTTGAAATTACGACTTTTTATACCCAACATATGCGAAGTACTGAAAGCGGCGTTTGGTCACATTTGTCCCAAACCTCCCTGCAGTTGACAATGAGGATGGAGTTGAATCTGTAGAGTATTGGGGATAGAATTGTAGAGATAAATGTAACCTCTGCCATTAGATTAATGAGAGGTGAGGGAGCTAATGAATTAATCCTCTCGGTTCAAAAGGTGAGAAGTAGTGAACAGTGTATGATGAAGAAGAGAGTATATATGAATACCTTATGATCTAATGTTATAAAGTATGATGTTATTACAGAGTGTATTGCTGTGCCCAAGAGACAATTCACACCACCATGGGAGGATTGTAATGTAGATGTAGTAATTACTCCCTTGCAAAAGAAAAAATGTATGAAATAGGAGAGCTGAGGGCAACATATGATTGTATAATTAGAAAATTACCTACAGAAAACACTCTACATGTATATTGTGATGGGTCAGTAGCTAGGGATGGGAAGGCAGGATGTGGAGTCTTGATCAGGGAGTACACTGACATCGGCACTGTATATACTGTTATTGGACGCCGCTTAACTGACAGTCTCTTCAACGCAGGCTGAACTCCAAGGTGTATTAGCAGGAAGTAGGCTACAAGAAGTTGTCAAATGCGGTAAAAATGCCTGCTTCTTATTGACAGTAGAGGAGCATTAGAGTCTTTAAATAGCAGGCACCCAGTATACCAGAATATTGTGATGATAGAGTGTAGAGAGAATGTCAATAAATTAGAAAAAAACTGGGTATAAAGTAAGATTCATGTGGATCCCTTCACTTGTGGGAATACTGTTGAATGAGGTAGTTGATGAGATAGCAAAGAGAGCCACAGAAAAGTGGGTGCTTGTTTAGACCAGTGGGTGCTTGTTCAGACCAGTTGGTGTTTGTTCAGACCAGTGGGTGCTCGGTCAGACCAGTGGGTGCTTGTTCAGACCAGTGGGTGCTTGTTCAGACCAGTGGGTGTTTGTTCAGACCAGTGGGCGTTTGTTCAGACCAGTGGGTGTTTGTTCAGACCAGTGGGTGCTTGTTCAGACCAGTTGGTGTTTGTTCAGACCAGTGGGTGCTTGTTCAGACCAGTGGGTGCTTGTTCAGACCAGTGGGTGTTTGTTCAGACCAGTGGGCGTTTGTTCAGACCAGTGGGTGTTTGTTCAGACCAGTGGGTGCTTGTTCAGACCAGTTGGTGATTGTTCAGACCAGTGGGTGCTTGTTCAGACCAGTGGGTGTTTGTTCAGACCAGTGGGTGCTTGTTCAGACCAGTGGGTGCTTGTTCAGACCAGTGGGTGTTTGTTCAGACCAGTGGGTGTTTGTTCAGACCAGTGGGTGTTTGTTCAGACCAGTGGGTGTTTGTTCAGACCAGTGGGTGCTTGTTCAGACCAGTTGGTGTTTGTTCAGACCAGTGGGTGCTTGTTCAGACCAGTTGGTGTTTGTTCAGACCAGTGGGTGCTTGTTCAGACCAGTGGGTGTTTGTTCAGACCAGTGGGTGCTTGTGAATCTCCTCCCTACTCTCGTCTTGTCAACTCAATGAAAGTCTTCCCTTACCTAAAATAACGTCATATAATGTTAGTCTCTTCCAAATGACTGACGAAAGTTCATTCATCAAGAAGAGTTAAACTTGTTGTTGTTGTTTAAGATTCGCTACTTGGAACAAAAAGTTCCAAGTAGCACGGGCTATGGTGAGCCCGTAGTGGACTTACCTGGCACAGGAGCGGGGAAGTTAAACTGCACAAAATCACAATTATTCAAAATGACTGAGTACATGCAGTTAATCTATTCAACATTATACCATTGTATGTGAAGTTTTCACGTTAATATTCGTTGCAGTGTGTGGCTACTGCGTGAATAATATACGTAATTATATGTTCGAGGTGTTTTAAGAGCTAAATGAACTGCTGGAAGGGTTGTTCTCGAGTCGTTAGTTGCCATCTACCACTTTGCAAGAAAGTCCTAAAAGAATTTTGGGCGTTTTCACGCTTAAAGTATATCGAAACGAGTGGTAAATATTTAGATAAACCCTCAAATGATCATGAAATGACTACATTAGTAACGATTTTGATGGTAAATTGTAACGGCGACCAGACGTATCTGGTAACCCCTCCTTCACTCTGCCCTCCACCCTCAGACAACTATCACCACACTCAATGCTCCTCCTTCCTCATCTAACGTCAAATTGGCGTCAGATTACCAAAAGGAATATGCTACCAAACCTCAATCAACTATATAATTAACCTCATTAAACATTAAACTTCGGTATAAAAAGTCGTAGTTTCAAACTGCGAGTACGTGCAGAGAGCCAGAATTTGGCTCCAAAATGTGGCTCAGGCCTCGAATTTGGAATGCTTGGGTTATTTTGAAAACTGGAGGTGGGGGGGGGGGGGGGGTAAAATGTGACCCATCGCCGCTTTGAGTAATTGGCATATTTTCGGGTTTTCTGGGTGGCTGAGTTTAGTGCTCTTTTATATATATATATGATAATGCGAACAAGCCTGAATGGTCCCCAGGACTATATGCGACTGTGAGTTAGGGGTGTGAGTTTTCAGTCATATATCATAATCAATGATGTTCATAGATTTATACCTTCTCCAGAGGGTTTGCTTAGTTATCAAAGCTCATTAAACTATATGTTTCGTTCATCTAGTTCCCTTTTTTATTTATTTCTCCTTTTTGGCACATATTTTTTGAACGAGTTCAGGAATGACCCATTATTTATTTCCATTTAGGCTTATATCAAGGTCCGCTGGTGTTGGTATAGTATTGTAAGTGTTTGCTGGGGGGCATGTTGGATAGCGAGTGTTTGCTGGGGGCATGTTGGATAGCGAGTGTTTGCTGGGGGCATGTTGGATAGCGAGTGTTTGCTGGGGGCATGTTGGATAGCGAGTGTTTGCTGGGGGCATGTTGGATAGCGAGTGTTTGCTGGGGGCATGTTGGATAGCGAGTGTTTGCTGGGGGCATGTTGGATAGCGAGTGTTTGCTGGGGGCATGTTGGATAGCGAGTGTTTGCTGGGGGCATGTTGGATAGCGAGTGTTTGCTGGGGGCATGTTGGATAGCGAGTGTTTGCTGGGGGCATGTTGGATAGCGAGTGTTTGCTGGGGGCATGTTGGATAGCGAGTGTTTGCTGGGGGCATGTTGGATAGCGAGTGTTTGCTGGGGGCATGTTGGATAGCGAGTGTTTGCTGGGGGCATGTTGGATAGCGAGTGTTTGCTGGGGGCATGTTGGATAGCGAGTGTTTGCTGGGGGCATGTTGGATAGCGAGTGTTTGCTGGGGGCATGTTGGATAGCGAGTGTTTGCTGGGGGCATGTTGGATAGCGAGTGTTTGCTGGGGGCATGTTGGATAGCGAGTGTTTGCTGGGGGCATGTTGGATAGCGAGTGTTTGCTGGGGGCATGTTGGATAGCGAGTGTTTGCTGGGGGCATGTTGGATAGCGAGTGTTTGCTGGGGGCATGTTGGATAGCGAGTGCTTGCTGGGGGCATGTTGGATAGCGAGTGTTTGCAGGGGGCATGTTGGATAGCGAGTGTTTGCTGGGGGCATGTTGGATAGCGAGTGTTTGCTGGGGGCATGTTGGATAGCGAGTGTTTGCTGGGGGCATGTTGGATAGCGAGTGTTTGCTGGGGGCATGTTGGATAGCGAGTGTTTGCTGGGGGCATGTTGGATAGCGAGTGTTTGTTGGGTGCATGTTGGATAGCGAGTGTTTGCTGGGGGCATGTTGGATAGCGAGTGTTTGCTGGGGGCATGTTGGATAGCGAGTGTTTGCTGGGGGCATGTTGGATAGCGAGTGTTTGCTGGGGGCATGTTGGATAGCGAGTGTTTGCTGGGGGCATGTTGGATAGCGAGTGTTTGCTGGGGGCATGTTGGATAGCGAGTGTTTGCTGGGGGCATGTTGGATAGCGAGTGTTTGCTGGGGGCATGTTGGATAGCGAGTGTTTGCTGGGGGCATGTTGGATAGCGAGTGTTTGCTGGGGGCATGTTGGATAGCGAGTGTTTGCTGGGGGCATGTTGGATAGCGAGTGTTTGCTGGGGGCATGTTGGATAGCGAGTGTTTGCTGGGGGCATGTTGGATAGCGAGTGTTTGCTGGGGGCATGTTGGATAGCAAATGTTTGCTGGGGGCATGTTGGATAGCGAGTGCTTGCTGGGGGCATGTTGGATAGCGAGTGTTTGCTGGGGGCATGTTGGATAGCGAGTGCTTGCTGGGGGCATGTTGGATAGCGAGTGCTTGCTGGGGGCATGTTGGATAGCGAGTGCTTGCTGGGGGCATGTTGGATAGCGAGTGCTTGCTGGGGGCATGTTGGATAGCGAGTGTTTGCTGGGGGCATGTTGGATAGCGAGTGCTTGCTGGGGGCATGTTGGATAGCGAGTGTTTGCTGGGGGCATGTTGGATAGCGAGTGTTTGCTGGGGGCATGTTGGATAGCGAGTGTTTGCTGGGGGCATGTTGGATAGCGAGTGTTTGCTGGGGGCATGTTGGATAGCGAGTGTTTGCTGGGGGCATGTTGGATAGCGAGTGTTTGCTGGGGGCATGTTGGATAGCGAGTGTTTGCTGGGGGCATGTTGGATAGCGAGTGTTTGCTGGGGGCATGTTGGATAGCGAGTGTTTGCTGGGGGCATGTTGGATAGCGAGTGTTTGCTGGGGGCATGTTGGATAGCGAGTGTTTGCTGGGGGCATGTTGGATAGCGAGTGTTTGCTGGGGGCATGTTGGATAGCGAGTGTTTGCTGGGGGCATGTTGGATAGCGAGTGTTTGCTGGGGGCATGTTGGATAGCGAGTGTTTGCTGGGGGCATGTTGGATAGCGAGTGTTTGCTGGGGGCATGTTGGATAGCGAGTGTTTGCTGGGGGCATGTTGGATAGAGAGTGTTAGCTGGGGGCATGTTGGATAGCGAGTGTTTGCTGGGGGCATGTTGGATAGCGAGTGTTTGCTGGGTGCATGTTGGATAGCGAGTGTTTGCTGGGGGCATGTTGGATAGCGAGTGTTTGCTGGGGGCATGTTGGATAGCGAGTGTTTGCTGGGGGCATGTTGGATAGCGAGTGTTTGCTGGGGGCATGTTGGATAGCGAGTGTTTGCTGGGGGCATGTTGGAAGGATTGGGCTATAGGAAGGATTGTGCTACAGGAAAGATTGGGCTATAGGTAAGATTGGGCTACTGGAAGGATTGGGCTATAGGAAGGATTGGGCTACAGGTAAGATTGGGCTACAGGAAGGATTGGGCTACAGGCAGGATTGGGCTACAGGAAGGATTGGGGTACAGGCAGGATTGGGCTACAGGAAGGATTGGGGTACAGGCAGGATTGGGCTACAGGAAGGATTGGGCTACAGGCAGGATTGGGCTACAGGAAGGATTGGGGTACAGGTAGGATTGGGCTACATCTCCAAATGTATATTTGCCAGATAATTTGGCATTAAAAACAAAACGCATATATTATTGTTTAGACTAAATCCACTACTCATTACTTTTCTGAAGTTGTCGTATATACACTACAAAATCTGCGTGTAAATCACGACAATTAAAAAGTAATGAAAAATGTGACAGTGTCAGACCACGAAGGAAGAATTGAAACAGGAATTTCCTTAAGTATTTTCGTATTTAATAATACATCTTCAGAAGGGTGTTTCAATTCTTCCTTCGAGGTCTGACACTGTCACTACAGAACATGAATGTATTTAAACGTTGCAATGAATAATGAGAGCAATCATTATATGGATGGCGTAATAACAGGGGAGCAGTAGCGCCTCTGGTGGTCAGATGCTTAACTGTATTAGAGGTTGACAGTTTAGATATTATGGTGAAGTAAGGGTGAGTGGCGCGTCTGGGAGTCCCGCTTCTTAACGTGTGGCTCAGTTGTCGACCAGCCGCCGCCTGGCAAGGGTCATGTTGATTACTAGTGTGCAAATAAATTTGTGTTGCAGATATCTTTATATAGAAAGGATTGTTCGGGGTATGTTTTATGTTGTTATTCCTTATTATTTTGTATATTTTATGTATTTAAACAAAATATAGAGGAGATTGTCAGGTGGCAGCAGCCATAGGTGTACCCGCTAGTTAAGTCATTAGGGCGCTTGTGGTGGCCTTAATAGCCATGCCAGTAGCTAGCCATCAATCTTGAGGTTATCTTTAGATGATTTCGGGGCTTAGCGTCCCCGCTGCCCGGTCCTCGACCAGGCCTTCTTTTTCTTACACATCCCCAGGAAGCAGCCCGTAGCAGCTGCCTAACTCCCAGGTACTTATTTACTGATAGGTGAACAGGTTCATCAGGGTGAAAGAAAGTGGCCATTTATTTCAGCCTCCACCTGGGATCGAACCCGGAACCTCAGGATTACGAATCCGAAGCACTGTCCACTCGGCTGTCAGGCACCTTAAAACAACCCAAAGAGAGACCTTCGACATATTTTGATGAAAATCTGAATGAAACTAGAAATTTTGGCCACAGATTGTGTGAAGATGGTGGGGGGGGGGGGGGAGGATTAGGGGAGTGCAGGTTAGTACGATGAGCATGATTCAGAATGATGGAAGGAGAAGGGCTCGTATGATGAATTGACTTAAGGGCCACCATCTACAGTGGCCTCGACGGGGACAGGACGGCGGCGCCTTGTCAAAGGTCAGCCTTCCTACTCCCCCCCCCCTCTTATTTTTATTGAAGATTTGTCGTGTGTATATTGTGAACAAGAGGAATGACTCGGCATTTACGACTTGAGTGGTTGAGCGGGTTCATGGATTAATCCCCAATATGAGAGGAACAACACACCTATTTTCTGTGTTACGTTGTGGCTTGTTGAGCTTGAAGCTGTTGTCCAGCCTGTCTATGTCAAATATTGCATTTTAGAGAAGTGGTCTGTATTAATAGCCTCCAATTTGGTCAGTATTATCATTTTTTTTTGTTTAATTTGTAATACTGACCAAGTTGGAGGTTATAAATACAAAGCACTTCTCTAAAAGACTTTACAAATTATAAAGCAATGCATTAAAATAGTATTACAAAGGCCTCGGCTGTTATTTATTTATTTATATATCTACAAGAAGTTACATTGGGTTTCTGAGAGTACATAGCATGATGTGTTTACATTCTTGTAAAGCCACTAATACGCATAGCGCTTCGGGCAGGGCCTTAATCTAACAGATAATATTAAGGAGGTAATTTCTAGGAAAATTTCTAGGGTAATCTATCAAACTCTATAACAATTTAAACATTTATAGTGTTAGTCCTTCAAAGATTCGTGGTAGTGACAGTTGAACAAGTTCTGGCATGATTGTTGTTGCTGTCTTGAACTTTCTCCAAAGCGGAAAATCATTGATGTGTTTTTGAAGTGAAGTTTCCATATTAGGACACAGTAGGCCAGATGGGACCACAACAGAGACTCGTACAGTTGAATATTCAATGTTGTTCGTTTAAGTCAAAGATTCGTTTAACTATTCTTAAGGATTGTTTTCATATTAACTGAGTCCCAGATGTTCAATGGCTGGTACATCATAACTCCTAGGTAATATTGACTTAAATTTACCAGAGGGCCACCATTTCTCCATAGTGCCCTCTACGGCAACAGGAAGCCGGCGGCTTGTCAAAGGTTCCCCTACGGTTCCTGAGGAGTTTGTCTATATGTATTTTGAGTGCGCAAACTGCTGCATTATGACATTAAAGGTAGTTTGATAATATGCACAACGTGTCTTGTAGCTAAGCTAAAGGTGACTTGTAATGTTTAGCAACAAGTCACCCTAGATTGTTTAGTGTGTTGACGACGACGTTTCGGTCCTGGACCACTCTCAAGTCCACTTGAGAATGGTCCAGGACGGACCGAAGCGTCGTCATCCCTTCACCTGCTAGTGTGTGGTCTGGTCAAACTACTTCAGCCACGATATTGTGACTCATCGCCTGCACTTAGTGTGTTAACGACTAGGGCGATGGAGTGGTCATATCAGGATGGCAATTGTGCAAATAAATGTGGAAGATAATTGTTTCCATCTTGTTTACTCTGCGATATAAAATGGTTTCACCTGTAAATGTTTATTTTTGACAATGTAACCACTAGACTTCTAACGTTGGTTTGGTGCTCATGGACCATATACTGTACTTGAGAGGTTTTAAGCATGTTGTTTATATAATTTAGGCCAATACACAGCTAAATAAATGAATAATACACAGTACGTTTATCTAAGATTAGCTAAAGGTTTGTTTTTAGTGGAAAACCCTATTAAGATAATGTGTTTCTATGTAACTTTAAAAGAACATTGATGATTTACCATAGCCTCATGAGTCCAAGACAAAAATGTATTCCGTTAGGCTATTGCAGTCTTGCCTACTCGCTATTGTTGTTACAATCTGTAATTAATCTCCATTGCAGTTTCACCTTTTCCAGTGATTGGTTCCAGTGTTCTTGAAATTCATAATTATATTTTCCTACTCGATTGTATTTGAAATAAACTGTTTATACTTACCCTGGTGCTACATAGCCTTCCTGGTTTGGTGCATTCTTTTGATAATTACTTATACTTGCCCTAAATATATGTAAAAAATATTTTTTCAGAAGTGTGACACGTGTGGACAAGTGTTGGATCAGAGGAGTCAAGGTAAAGTGCTTATTTAACAACTAGTTCTGGGGAGGAGCGGGTGGAACTAGATGGACGTAGAAAACTTCACATTCTTGTTACATTAACACTGGTTTGCGCCTCGGAGAGGCTGCAGGACCCAGTAAGTTCAGTAGAACTTCGGTTTCAACTCCTTTTGACCATGTCGTAGCTCAGTCGATTACAGGAGCGTCTGGGATGCTCTCGGATGCAGGTTTGAATCCTCGTCCCGGCCCTTATGGATTTGTACACTCTTGTTAGCAGGCTGAGAGCTTTTCTTTCCCATAGATTTATTTATAGAAGAGTTAGCAATAAGTCGGCTGGGTTTATTAACGTATTGTTTTTAGGTCCCATTTAGATTATGCAGTTCAGTTTTGATCGCCATACTAAAGAATGGACATAATTCACTAGAACACGTCAGTTAGGATGACAAAGTTAATCCCGTAAATTAGAAAGCTTCCGTATAAAGAGATGTTGGAAAAACCTTAACTTGACATGATTGAAGAGTACAAGTGGATGAATGGGCATAACAAGGAAGCTATTGATAAAGCTTTAAATGAAGATAAGTTCAGATTTAGGAAATACCTGGGTAAATACTGGTTTGGTAACTGGGTTGTGGATTTGTGGAACAAATTACTGGATCTTGTGCAGACGACGAGTCACAATAACGTGGCTGAAGTATGTTGACCAGACCACACACTAGAAGGTGAAGGGACGACGACGTTTCGGTCCGTCCTGGACCATTCTCAAATCGATTGTGGTTCATACTACTGGATCACTGGATCCATATTACTGGATCATAATAGGCATAGGAATCTTCGATAGGTTGAAGCTTAGGTTAGACGTATATGAATGAGTGTAGGTGGATATAAATAGGAAGTGCCACGTGCAGGACAATAGGCCATCTGCAGTTTCTTGACTTACGTTCTACTAGTTTACACTCAGAACGCGACTCTCCAATCAGCTTACATCTGTATCCTCAATTGCTGCTAGGTGATCAAGGGCGAACATTTAACCTTGAATGTTTAATACAAACCAAATGATGGGTAGCAAAGATGTATGGTAAGGAAAAAGCTGGGTAGTGAGGCAAGTTTTGGGGTAGTGAAGACTTAGAATATTGTTCAATGTGGGTGACAAAGACTTGCTGTGAAGAGTAGGTAAAGAATAAATTGAGAGATAGGAGAATTATCTCAAGAACCTTAAGAAGAATCATCTTCAGACTTGGACTGGCTGGCATATGCATTATATCTCATTAATGCATATGCCAGGGGGGGGGGAGATCACCCCAAAGGCATAAACTGCTAGGTCAGGTCATCCACAAACCCATATCCAATGACTCCAAGGTCATGGGAAGCTTGACCTTCCCATGAAGTTGGAGGATTGTTGTTGGGTTTGTGGATTTGGAATGAGGGAAGAGGCGGGCTGGATGAGGCAGTTTATGTCTTGGGAAATATTTGTAATCATTTCATTTAGAGATGACTGTGAGCAGAAATGACACGCTATAGTAGTCATTTATAGTGAAGATGATAATGTATTTTCCAAATGAGAAAAAATTATGCGTGGCGAAAACTTAAGTTGAGATAAAAGTATGTTGTCAACAGCTCTACAATAAAAGATTTAATTGTGGAAGAGATTCCCGCCCGAAAGGTCGGCCATCTTGGCGCGCAGATTGAACGCTCCTGGCTGGACTTTCTTTCCACACCTCGCCTGGAGCTCGTCTTTGAATTCAGCTGGCTTTTTTGGGCCAGTGTGTGCTCACTGCAGCTACCCTGGGGCTCACAGCACCGGGGGAGGCCGGAGCCTCCCTAATGGACGCCCTATTTTGGAGCCAAATTCTGGCTCTATGCACTTATTCGCAGTTTGATATTACGACTTTTTATACCCAAAATATGCCAAGTGCTGAAAGCGGCGTTTGGGCACATTTGTCCCAATCCCCCATGCAGTTTTCAAAATATCCCAAACAATCCCAGTTTCGAGTCTTAAGCCATATTTTGGAGCCAAATTCAGGCTCTCTGCACGTATTCGCAGTTCGAAATTCCGACTTTTTATACGCAACATATGCCAAGTACTGAAAGCGGCAGAGAGACATTTTGCACAAACTCCCCTGCAGTTTTCAAAATATCCCAAACATCCCAATTTCGAGGCCTGAGCCATATTTTGGAGCCAAATTCAGGCTCTCTGTACGTATTCACAGTTTGAAATTACGACTTATATACCCAACATATGCCAAGTACTGAAAGCGGCGTTTGGTCACATTTGTCCCAAACCTCCCTGCAGTTTTCAAAATATCCCAAATATCCCAATTTCGAGGCCTGAGCCATATTTTGGAAACAGGTTCTGGCTCTCTGCACGTATTCGCAGTTTAAAATTACAACTTTTTATACCCAACATATGCCAAGTACTGAAAGCGGCGTTTGGTCACATTTTTCCGAAACCTCCCTCCAGTTTTCAAAATATCCCAAACATCCCAATTTCGAGGCCTGAGCCATATTTTGGAGCCAAATTCTGGCTCTATGCACGTATTCGCAGTTTGATATTACTACCTTTTATACCCAACATATGCCAAGTACTGGACACGGCAGTGAGTCACATTTTGCACAAACTCCCCTGCAGTTTTCAAAATATCCCAAACATCCCAATTTCGAGGCCTGAGCAATATTTTGGAGCCAAATTCTGGCTCTGTGCACGTATTCGCAGTTCGAAATTCCGACTTTTTATACGCAACATATGCCAAGTACTAAAAGCGGCAGAGAGACATTTTGCACAAACTCCCCTGCAGTTTTCAAAATATCCCAAACATCCCAATTTCGAGGCCTGAGCCATATTTTGGAGCCAAATTCAGGCTCTCTGTACGTATTCGCAGTTTGAAATTACGACTTTTTATACCCAACATATGGCAAGTACGGAAAGCGGCGTTTGGTCACATTTGTCCCAGTCCCCCCTGCAGTTTTCAAAATATCCCAAACATCCCAATTTCGAGGCCTGAGCCATATTTTGGAGCCAAATTCTGGCTCTATGCACGTATTCGCAGTTTGATATTACTACCTTTTATACCCAACATATGCCAAGTACTGGACACGGCAGTGAGTCACATTTTGCACAAACTCCCCTGCAGTTTTCAAAATATCCCAAACATCCCAATTTCGAGGCCTGAGCAGTATTTTGGAGCCAAATTCTGGCTCTCTGTACGTATTCGCAGTTTCATATTACGAATTTTATACCCAACATATGCCAAGTCCTGAAAGCAGCAATTAGTAAGATTTTGCACAAACTCCTCTGCAGTTTTCAAAATATCCCTAGCATCCCAATTTCGAGGCCTGAGCCATATTTTGGAGCCAAATTTTGGCTCTCTGCACGTATTCGCAGTTTCATATTAGGAATTTTATACCCAACATATGCCAAGTACTGAAAACGGCAGTGAGTCACATTTTGCACAAACTCCCCTACAGTTTTCAAAATATCCCAAATATCCTAATTTCGAGGCCTGAGCCATATTTTGGAGCCAAATTCTGGCTCTCTGCAAGTATTCGCAGTTTGAAATTGCGACTTTTTTATACCCAATATATGCCAAGTGCTGAAAGCGGCGTTTGGTCACATTTGTCCCAAATCTCCCTCCAGTATTCAAAATATCACAAACATCCCAATTTCGAGGCCTGAGCCATATTTTGGAGCCAAATTCTGGCTCTCTACATGTATTCGCAGTTTGATATTACGACTTTTTATACCCAACATATGCCAAGTCCTGAAAGCGGCAGTGAGTCACATTTTGCACAAACTCCCCTGCAGTTTTCGAAATATCTCAAATATCCCAATTTCGAGGCCTGAGCCATATTTTGGAGCCAAATTCAGGCTCTCTGTTCGTATTCGCAGTTTGAAGTTACGACTTTTTATACCCAACATATGCTAAGTACTGAAGGCGGCGTTTGGTCACATTTGTCCCAAACCTCCCTCCAGTTTTCAAAATATCCCAAACATCCCAATTTCGAGGCCTGAGCCATATTTTGGAGCCAAATTCTGGCTCTATGCACGTTATCGCAGTTATATATTACGACTTTTTATACCCAACATATGCCAAGTCCTGAAAGCCGCAATGAGTCACATTTTGCACAAACTCCTTTGCAGTTTTCGAAAAATCCCAAATATCCCAATTTCGAGGCCTGAGCCATATTTTGGAGTCAAATTCTGGCTCTCTGCACTTATTCGCAGTTTTAAGTTACGAATTTTTATACCCAACATATGCCAAGTACTGAAAGCGGCGTTTGGTCACATTTGTCCCAAACCTCCCTCCAGTTTTCAAAATATCCCAAACATCCCAATTTCGAGGCCTGAGTCATATTTTGGAGCCAAATTCTGGCTCTATGCAAGTATTCGCAGTTTGATATTACGACTTTTTATACCAAACATATGCCAAGTCCTGATAGCGGCAGTGAGTCACATTTTGCACAAACTCCCCTGCAGTTTTCGAAATATCCCAAATATCCCAATTTTGAGGCCTGAGCCATATTTTGGAGCCAAATTCTGGCTCTCTGCACGTATTCGCAGTTTTAAGTTACGACTTTTTATACCCAACATATGCCAAGTACTGAAAGCGGCGTTTGGTCACATTTGTCGCAAACCTCCCTCCAGTTTTCAAAATATCCCAAACATCCCAATTTCGAGGCCTGAGCCATATTTTGGAGCCAAATTCTGGCTCTATGCACGTATTCGCAGTTTGATATTACGACTTTTTATACCCAACATATGCCAAGTCCTGAAAGCCGCAATGAGTCACATTTTGCACAAACTCCTATGCAGTTTTCGAAAAATCCCAAATATCCCAATTTCGAGGCCTGAGCCATATTTTGGAGCCAAATTCTGGCTCTCTGCACTTATTCGCAGGTTTAAGTTACAACTTTTTATACCCAACATATGCCAAGTACTGAAAGCGGCGTTTGGTCACATTTGTCCCAAACCTCCCTCCAGTTTTCAAAATATCCCAAACATCCCAATTTCGAGGCCTGAGTCATATTTTGGAGCCAAATTCTGTCTCTATGCAAGTATTCGCAGTTTGACATTACGACTTTTTATACCCAACATAGCCAAGTACTGAAAGCGGCAGTGAGTCACATTTTGCACAAACTCTCCTGCAGTTTTCAAAATATCCCAAACATCCCAATTTCGAGGCCTGAGCAATATTTTGGAGCCAAATTCTGGCTCTCTGCATGTATTCGCAGTTTTAAATTACGAATTTTTATACCCAACATATGCCAAGTCCTGAAAGCGGCGTTTGCTCATAATTGTCCCAAAGTCCCTTGCAGTTTTCAAAATATCCCAAATATCCCTATTTCGAGGCCTGAGCCATATTTTGCAGCCAAATTCTTGCTATCTGCACATATTTGCAATTTGAAATTACGACTTTTTTATACCCAACATATGCGGAGTACTGAAAGCGGCGTTTGGTCACATTTTGCACAAACTCCCCTGTAGTTTTCAAAATATCACAAACATCCAAATATCGAGGCCTGAGCCATATTTTGGAGCCAAATTCTGGCTCTCTGCACGTATTCGCAGATTGATATTACGACTTTTTATACCCAACATATGCCAAGTACTGAAAGCAGCGTTTGGTCACATTTGTCCCAATCACCCCTGCAGTTTTCAAAATATCCCAAACATCCCAATTTTGAGGCCTAAGCCATATTTTGGTGCCAAGTTCTGGCTCTCTGCACGTATTCGCAGTTTAAAATTACGACTTTTTTTTACCCAACATATGCGAAGTACTGAAAGCGGCGTTTTGTCACATTTTGCACAAACTCCCTTGCAGTTTTCAAAATATTCCAAACATCCCAATATCAAGGCCTGAGCCATATTTTGGAGCCAAATTCTCTCTCTCTGCATGTATTCGCAGTTTGATATTACGACATTTTAGACCCAACATATGCTAAGTACTGAAAGCGGCGTTTGGTCACATTTTGCACAAACTCCTTTGCAGTTTTCAAAATATCGCAAACATCCCAATTTCGAGGCCTGAGGCATATTTTGGAGAAAAATTTGGCTCTCTGCACGTATTCGCAGTTTTAAATTACGACTTTTTATACCCAACATATGCCAAGTCCTGAAAGCGGCAATGAGTCACATTTTGCACAAACTCCCCTGCAGTTTTCAAAATATCCCAAATATCCCAATTTCGAGGCCTGAGCCATATTTTGGAGCCAAATTCAGGCTCTCTGTACGTATTCGCCGTTTTAAGTTACGACTTTTTATACCCAACATATGCCAAGTACTGAAAGCGGCGTTTGGTCACATTTGTCCCAAACCTCCCTCCAGTTTTCAAAATATCCCAAACATCCCAATTTCGAGGCCTGAGCCATATTTGGGAGCCAAATTCTGGCTCTATGCACGTATTCGCAGTTTGATATTAGATATTACGACTTTTTATACCAAACATATGCCAAGTCCTGAAAGCGGCAGTGAGTCAAATTTTGCACAAACTCCCAAGCAGTTATCGAAATATCCCAAATATTTCAATTTCGAGGCCTGAGCCATATTTTGGAGCAAAATTCTGGCTCTATGCACGTATTCGCAGTTTGAAATTGCGACTTTTTTATACCCAATATATGCCAACTACTGAAAGTGGTGTTTGGTCACATTTGTAACAAACCTCCCTGCAGTTTTCAAAATATGCCTAATATCCCAATTTCGTGGCCTAAGCCATATTTTGGAGCCAAATTCAGGCTCTCTATACGTATTCACAGTTTGAAATTACGACTTTTTATACCCAACATATGCCAAGTACTGAAAGCGGCGTTTGGTCACATTTGTCCCAAACCTCCCTCCAGTTTTTAAAATATCCCAAACATCCCAATTTCGAGGCCTGAGCCATATTTTGGAGCCGAATTCTGGCTCTATGCACGTATTCGCAGTTTGATATTACGACTTTTTATACCAAACATATGCCAAGTCCTGAAAGCGGCAGTGAGTCACATTTTGCACAAACTCCCCTGCAGTTTTTGAAATATCCCAAATATCCCAATTTTGAGGCCTGAGCCATATTTTGGAGCTAAATTCTGGCTCTCTGCACGTATTCCCAGTTTTAAGTTACGACTTTTTATACCCAACATATGCCAAGTACTGAAAGCGGCGTTTGGTCACATTTGTCCCAAACCTCCCTAAAGTTTTCAAAATATCCCAAACATCCCAATTTCGAGGCCTGAGCCATATTTTGGAGCCAAATTCTGGCTCTCTACATGTATTCGCGGTTTGATATTACGACTTCTTATACCCAACATATGCCAAGTCCTGAAAGCGGCAGTGAGTCACATTTTGCACAAACTCCCCTGCAGTTTTCGAAATATCCCAAATATCCCAATTTCGAGGCCTGAGCCATATTTTGGAGCCAAATTCAGGCTCTCTGTACGTATTCGCAGTTTGAAGTTACGACTTTTTATACCCAACATATGCTAAGTACTGAAAGCGGTGTTTGGTCACATTTGTCCCAAACCTCCCTCCAGTTTTCAAAATATCCCAAACATCCCAATTTCGAGGCCTGAGCCATATTTTGGAGCCAAATTCAGGCTCTATGCAGGTATTCGCAGTTTGATATTACGACTTTTTATACCCAACATATGCCAAGTCCTGAAAGCCGCAATGAGTCACATTTTGCACAAACTCCTTTGCAGTTTTCGAAAAATCCCAAATATCCCAATTTCGAGGCCTGAGCTATATTTTGGAGCCAAATTCTGGCTCTCTGCACGTATTCGCAGTTTTAAGTTACGACTTTTTATACCCAACATATGCCAAGTACTGAAAGCGGCGTTTGGTCACATTTGTCCCAAACCTCCCTAAAGTTTTCAAAATATCCCAAACATCCCAATTTCGAGGCCTGAGCCATATTTTGGAGCCAAATTCTGTCTCTATTCACGTATTCGCAGTTTGATATTACGACTTTTTATACCCAACATATGCCATGTCCCGTAAGCGGCAGTGAGTCACATTTTGCACAAACTCCCATGCAGTTTTCGAAATATCCCAAATATCCCAATTTTGATGCCTGAGCCATATTTTGGAGCCAAATTCTGGCTCTCTGCACGTATTCGCAGTTTTAAGTTACGACTTTTTATACCCAACATATGCCAAGTACTGAAAGCGGCGTTTGGTCACATTTGTCCCAAACCTCCCTCCAGTTTTCAAAATATCACAAACATCCCAATTTCGAGGCCTGAGCCATATTTTGGAGCCAAATTCTGTCTCTATTCACGTATTCGCAGTTTGATATTACGACTTTTTATACCCAACATATGCCATGTCCCGTAAGCGGCAGTGAGTCACATTTGCACAAACTTCCCTGCAGTTTTCAAAATATCCCAAACATCCAAATTTCGAGGCCTGAGCCATATTTTGCAACCAAATTCTGGCTCTCTGCATGTATTCGCAGTTTTAAATTACGAATTTTTATACCCAACATATGCCAAGTCCTAAAAGCGGCAGTGAGACACATTTTGCACAAACTCCCCTGCAGTTTTCGAAATATCCTAAATATCCCAATTTCGAGGCCTGAGCCATATTTTGGAGCCAAATTCAGGCTCTCTGTACGTATTCGCAGTTTGATATTACGACTTTTTATACCCAACATATGCCAAGTACTGAAAGCGGCGTTTGGTCACATTTGTCCCAAACCTCCCTCCAGTTTTCAAAATATCCCAAACATCCCAATTTCGAGGCCTGAGCCATATTTTGGAGCCAAATTCTGGCTCTATGCACGTATTCGCAGTTTGATATTACGACTTTTTATACCCAACATATGCCAAGTCCTGAAAGCCGCAATGAGTCACATTTTGCACAAACTCCCCTGCAGTTTTCGAAAAATCCCAAATATCCCAATTTCGAGGCCTGAGCCATATTTTGGAGCCAAATTCTGGCTCTATGCACGTATTCGCAGTTTGATATTACTACTTTTTATACCCAACATATGCCAAGTCCTGAAAGCCGCAATGAGTCACATTTTGCACAAACTCCTTTGCAGTTTTCGAAAAATCCCAAATATCCCAATTTCGAGGCCTGAGCCATATTTTGGAGCCAAATTTTGGCTCTCTGCTCGTATTCGCAGTTTGAAATTGCATCTTTTTTATACCCAACATATGCCAACTACTGATAGCGGCGTTTGGTCACATTTGTCTCATACCTCCCTGCAGTTTTCAAAATATCCCTAATATCCCAATTTCGAGGCCTGAGCCATATTTTGGAGCCAAATTCAGGCTCTCTATACGTATTCCCAGTTTGAAATTACGACTTTTTATACCCAACATATGCCAAATACTGAAAGCGGCGTTTGGTCATATTTGTCCCAAACCTCCCTCCAGTTTTCAAAATATCCCAAACAGCCCAATTTCGAAGCCTGAGCCATATTTTGGAGCCAAATTCTGGCTCTCTGCACGTATTCGCAGTTTTAAGTTACGACTTTTTAAACCCATCATATGCCAAGTACTGAAAGCGGCGTTTGGTCATATTTGTCCCAAACTCCCCTGCAGTTTTCAAAATATCCCAAACTTCCCAATTTCGAGGCCTGAGTCATATTTTGGAGCCAAATTCTGGCTCTCTGCATGTATTCGCAGTTTGAAATTATGACTTTTTATACCTAACATATGCCAAGTCCTGAAAGCGGCAGTGATTCACATTTTGCACAAACTCCCCTGCAGTTTTCAAAATATCCCAAACATCCCAATTTCGAGGCCTGAGCCATATTTTGGAGCCAAATTCAGGCTCTCTGTACGTATTCGCAGTTTGAAATTACGACTTTTTATACCCAACATATGCCAAGTACTGAAAGCAGCGTTTGGTCACATTTGTCCCAAACCTCCCTGCAGTTTTCAAAATATCCCAAATATCCCAATTTCGAGGCCTGAGCCATATTTTGGAAACAAATTCTGGCTCTCTGCACGTATTCGCAGTTGAAAATTACAACTTTTTATACTCAACATATGCCAAGTACTGAAAGCGGCGTTTGGTCACATTTTTCCCAAACCTCCCTCCAGTTTTCAAAATATCCCAAACATCCCAATTTCGAAGCCTGAGCCATATTTTGGAGCCAAATTCTGGCTCTATGCACGTATTCGCAGTTTGATATTACTACCTTTTATACCCAACATATGCCAAGTATACAACATACGCGGCAGTGAGTCACATTTTGCACAAACTCCCCTGCAGTTTTCAAAATATCCCAAACATCCCAATTTCGAGGCCTGAGCAATATTTTGGAGCCAAATTCTGGCTCTCTGCACGTATTCGCTGTTTTAAATTACGAATTTTTATACCCAACATATGCCAAGTCCCGAAAGCGGCAATTAGTAAGATTTTGCTCGAACTCCTCTGCAGTTTTCAAAATATCCCTAACATCCCAATTTCGAGGCCTGAGCCATATTTTTGAGCCAAATTTTGGCTCTCTGCACGTATTTGCAGTTTCATATTACGAATTTTATACCCAACATATGCCAAGTACTGAAAGCGGCAGAGAGTCACATTTTGCACAAACTTCTTTGCAGTTTTCGAAAAATCCCAAATATCCAAATTTCGAGGCCTGAGCCATATTTTGGAGCCAAATTCTGGTTCTCTGCACGTATTCGCAGTTTTAAGTTACGACTTTTTATACCCAACATATGCCAAGTACTGAAAGCGGCGTTTGGTCACATTTGTCCCAAACCTCCCTCCAGTTTTCAAAATATCCCAAACATCCCAATTTCGAGGTGTGAGCCATATTTTGGAGCCAAATTCAGGCTCTCTGTACGTATTCGCAGTTTGAAGTTACGACTTTTTATACCCAACATATGCTAAGTACTGAAAGCGGTGTTTGGTCACATTTGTCCCAAACCTCCCTCCAGTTTTCAAAATATCCCAAACATCCCAATTTCGAGGTGTGAGCCATATTTTGGAGCCAAATTCAGGCTCTCTATACGTATTCCCAGTTTGAAATTACGACTTTTTATACCCAACATATGCCAAATACTGAGAGCGGCGTTTGGTCACATTTGTCCCAAACCTCCCTCCAGTTTTCAAAATATCCCAAACAGCCCAATTTCGAAGCCTGAGCCATATTTTGGAGCCAAATTCTGGCTCTCTGCACGTATTCGCAGTTTTAAGTTACGACTTTTTAAACCCATCATATGCCAAGTACTGAAAGCGGCGTTTGGTCATATTTGTCCCAAACTCCCCTGCAGTTTTCAAAATATCCCAAACTTCCCAATTTCGAGGCCTGAGTCATATTTTGGAGCCAAATTCTGGCTCTCTGCATGTATTCGCAGTTTGAAATTATGACTTTTTATACCTAACATATGCCAAGTCCTGAAAGCGGCAGTGATTCACATTTTGCACAAACTCCCCTGCAGTTTTCGAAAAATCCCAAATATCCCAATTTCGAGGCCTGAGCCATATTTTGGAGCCAAATTCTGGCTCTATGCACGTATTCGCAGTTTGATATTACGACTTTTTATACCCAACATATGCCAAGTCCTGAAAGCCGCAATGAGTCACATTTTGCACAAACTCCTTTGCTGTTTTCGAAAAATCCCAAATATCCCAATTTCGAGGCCTGAGCCATATTTTGGAGCCAAATTTTGGCTCTCTGCTCGTATTCGCAGTTTGAAATTGCATCTTTTTTATACCCAACATATGCCAACTACTGAAAGCGGCGTTTGGTCACATTTGTCTCAAACCTCCCTGCAGTTTTCAAAATATCCCTAATATCCCAATTTCGAGGCCTGAGCCATATTTTGGAGCCAAATTCAGGCTCTCTATACGTATTCCCAGTTTGAAATTACGACTTTTTAAACCCAACATATGCCAAATACTGAAAGCGGCGTTTGGTCACATTTGTCCCAAACCTCCCTCCAGTTTTCAAAATATCCCAAACAGCCCAATTTCGAAGCCTGAGCCATATTTTGGAGCCAAATTCTGGCTCTCTGCACGTATTCGCAGTTTTAAGTTACGACTTTTTAAACCCATCATATGCCAAGTACTGAAAGCGGCGTTTAGTCATATTTGTCCCAAACTCCCCTGCAGTTTTCAAAATATCCCAAACTTCCCAATTTCGAGGCCTGAGTCATATTTTGGAGCCAAATTCTGGCTCTCTGCATGTATTCGCAGTTTGAAATTATGACTTTTTATACCTAACATATGCCAAGTCCTGAAAGCGGCAGTGATTCACATTTTGCACAAACTCCCCTGCAGTTTTCAAAATATCCCAAACATCCCAATTTCGAGGCCTGAGCCATATTTTGGAGCCAAATTCAGGCTCTCTGTACGTATTCGCAGTTTGAAATTACGACTTTTTATACCCAACATATGCCAAGTACTGAAAGCAGCGTTTGGTCACATTTGTCCCAAACCTCCCTGCAGTTTTCAAAATATCCCAAATATCCCAATTTCGAGGCCTGAGCCATATTTTGGAAACAAATTCTGGCTCTCTGCACGTATTCGCAGTTGAAAATTACAACTTTTTATACTCAACATATGCCAAGTACTGAAAGCGGCGTTTGGTCACATTTGTCCCAAACCTCCCTCCAGTTTTCAAAATATCCCAAACATCCCAATTTCGAAGCCTGAGCCATATTTTGGAGCCAAATTCTGGCTCTATGCACGTATTCGCAGTTTGATATTACTACCTTTTATACCCAACATATGCCAAGTACTGGACGCGGCAGTGAGTCACATTTTGCACAAACTCCCCTGCAGTTTTCAAAATATCCCAAACATCCCAATTTCGAGGCCTGAGCAATATTTTGGAGCCAAATTCTGGCTCTCTGCACGTATTCGCTGTTTTAAATTACGAATTTTTATACCCAACATATGCCAAGTCCCGAAAGCGGCAATTAGTAAGATTTTGCTCGAACTCCTCTGCAGTTTTCAAAATATCCCTAACATCCCAATTTCGAGGCCTGAGCCATATTTTGGAGCCAAATTTTGGCTCTCTGCACGTATTCGCAGTTTCATATTACGAATTTTATACCCAACATATGCCAAGTACTGAAAAGGACAGTGAGTCACATTTTGCACAAACTCCCCTACAGTTTTCAAAATATCCCAAATATTCCAATTTCGAGGCCTGAGCCATATTTTGGAGCCAAATTCTGGCTCTCTGCAAGTATTCGCAGTTTGAAATTGCGACTTTTTTATACCCAACATATGCCAAGTACTGAAAGCGGCGTTTGGTCACATTTGTCTCAAACCTCCCTGCATTTTTCAAAATATCCCTAATATCCCAATTTCGAGGCCTGAGCCATATTTTGGAGCCAAATTCAGGCTCTCTATACGTATTCGCAGTTTGAAATTACGACTTTTTATACCAAACATATGCCAAATACTGAAAGCGGCGTTTGGTCACATTTGTCCCAAACCTCCGTGCAGTTTTCAAAATATCCCTAATATCCCAATTTCGAGGCCTGAGTCATATTTTGGAGCCAAATTCTGGCTCTCTGCACCTATTCGCAGTTTGAAATTTCGACTTTTTATATCCAACATATGCCAAGTACTGAAAGGGCCTTTGGTCATATTTGTCCCAAACTCCCCTGCAGTTTTCAAAATATCCCAAACATCCCAATTTCGAGGCCTGAGCCATATTTTGGAGCCAAATTCTGGCTCTCTGCACGTATTTGCAGTTTGAAATGCGACTTTTTTATACCCAATATATGCCAAGTGCTGAAAGCGGCATTTGGTCACATTTGTCCCAAATCTCCCTCCAGTTTTCAAAATATCACAAACATCCCAATTTCGAGGCCTGAGCCATATTTTGGAGCCAAATTCTGGCTCTCTACATGTTTTCGCAGTTTGATATTACGACTTTTTATACCCAACATATGCCAAGTCCTGAAAGTGGCAGTGAGTCACATTTTGCACAAACTCCCCTGCAGTTTTCGAAATATCCCAAATATCCCAATTTCGAGGCCTGAGCCATATTTTGGAGCCAAATTCAGGCTCTCTGTACGTATTCGCAGTTTGAAGTTACAACTTTTTATACCCAACATATGCTATGTACAGAAAGCGGCGTTTGGTCACATTTGTCCCAAACCTCCCTCCAGTTTTCAAAATATCCCAAACATCCCAATTTCGAGGCCTGAGCCATATTTTGGAGCCAAATTCAGGCTCTATGCAGGTATTCGCAGTTTGATATTACGACTTTTTATACCCAACATATGCCAAGTCCTGAAAGCCGCAATGAGTCACATTTTGCACAAACTCCTTTGCAGTTTTCGAAAAATCCCAAATATCCCAATTTCGAGGCCTGAGCCATATTTTGGAGCCAAATTCTGGCTCTCTGCACGTATTCGCAGTTTTAAGTTACGACTTTTTATACCCAACATATGCCAAGTACTGAAAGCGGCGTTTGGTCACATTTGTCCCAAACCTCCCTCCAGTTTTCAAAATATCCCAAACATCCCAATTTCGAGGCCTGAGTCATATTTTGGAGCCAAATTCTGGCTCTATGCAAGTATTCGCAGTTTGATATTACGACTTTTTATACCAAACATATGCCAAGTCCTGAAAGCGGCAGTGAGTCACATTTTGCACAAACTCCCCTGCAGTTTTCGAAATATCCCAAATATCCCAATTTTGAGGCCTGAGCCATATTTTGGAGCTAAATTCTGGCTCTCTGCACGTATTCGCAGTTTTAAGTTACGACTTTTTATACCCAACATATGCCAAGTACTGAAAGTGGCGTTTGGTCACATTTGCCCCAAACCTCCCTCCAGTTTTCAAAATATCCCAAACATCCCAATTTCGAGGCCTGAGCCATATTTTGGAGCCAAATTCTGTCTCTATGCACGTATTCGCAGTTTGATATTACTACTTTTTATACCCAACATATGCCAAGTCCCGTAAGCGGCAGTGAGTCACATTTTGCACAAACTCCCCTGCAGTTTTCAAAATATCCCAAACATCCCAAATTCGAGGCCTGAGCAATATTTTGGAGCCAAATTCTGGCTCTCTGCACGTATTCGCTGTTTTAAATTACGACTTTTTATTCCCAACATATGCCAAGTCCTGAAAGCGGCAAGTAGTAAGATTTGCACAAACTCCTCTGCAGTTTTCAAAATATCCCAAACATCCCAATTTCGAGGCCTGAGCCATATTTTGGAGCCAAATTCTGGCTCTCTGCACGTATTTGCAGTTTCATATTACAAATTTTATACCCAACATATGCCAAGTACTGAAAGCGGCAGTGAGTCACATTTTGCACAAACTCCTTTGCAGTTTTCGAAAAATCCCAAATATCCCAATTTCGAGGCCTGAGCCATATTTTGGAGCCAAATTCTGGCTCTCTGCACGTATTCGCAGTTTTAAGTTACGACTTTTTATACCCAACATATGAAAAGTACTGAAAGCGGCGTTTGGTCACATTTGTCCCAAACCTCCCTCCAGTTTTCAAAATATCCCAAACATCCCAATTTCGAGGCCTGAGTCATATTTTGGCGCCAAATTCTGGCTCTATGCAAGTATTCGCAGTTTGATATTACGACTTTTTATACCAAACATATGCCAAACTCATATGCCTGACAGCGGCAGTGAGTCACATTAAGTTACGACTTTTTATACCCAACATATGCCAAGTACTGAAAGCGGCGTTTGGTCACATTTGTCCCAAACCTCCCTCCAGTTTTCAAAATATCCCAAACATCCCAATTTTGAGGCCTGAGCCATATTTTGGAGCCAAATTCTGTCTCTATGCACGTATTCGCAGTTTGATATTACGACTTTTTATACCCAACATATGCCAAGTCCCGTAAGCGGCAGTGAGTCACATTTTGCACAAACTCCCCTGCAGTTTTCAAAATATCCCAAACATCCAAAATTCGAGGCCTGAGCAATATTTTGGAGCCAAATTCTGGCTCTCTGCACGTATTCGCTGTTTTAAATTACGACTTTTTATACCCAACATATGCCAAGTCCTGAAAGCGGCAAGTAGTAAGATTTGCACAAACTCCTCTGCAGTTTTCAAAATATCCCAAACATCCCAATTTCGAGGCCTGAGCCATATTTTGGAGCCAAATTCTGGCTCTATGCAAGTATTCGCAGTTTGATATTACGACTTTTTATACCAAACATATGCCAAGTCCCGTAAGCGGCAGTGAGTCACATTTTGCACAAACTCCCCTGCAGTTTTCAAAATATCCCAAACATCCCAAATTCGAGGCCTGAGCAATATTTTGGAGCCAAATTCTGGCTCTCTGCACGTATTCGCTGTTTTAAATTACGACTTTTTATACCCAACATATGCCAAGTCCTGAAAGCGGCAAGTAGTAAGATTTGCACAAACTCCCCTGCAGGTTTCAAAATATCCCAAATATCCCAATTTCGAGGCCTGAGCCATATTTTGGAGCCAAATTCAGGCTCTCTGTATGTATTCGCAGTTTGATATTACGACTTTTTATACCCAACATATGCCAAGTACTGAAAGCGGCAATGAGTCACATTTTGCACAAACTCCCCTGCAGTTTTCGAAAAATCCCAAATATCCCAATTTCGAGGCCTGAGCCATATTTTGGAGCCAAATTCTGGCTCTATGCACGTATTCGCAGTTTGATATTACGACTTTTTATACCCAACATATGCCAAGTCCTGAAAGCCGCAATGAGTCACATTTTGCACAAACTCCTTTGCAGTTTTCGAAAAATCCCAAATATCCCAATTTCGAGGCCTGAGCCATATTTTGGAGCCAAATTTTGGCTCTCTGCTCGTATTCGCAGTTTGAAATTGCGACTTTTTTATACCCAACATATGCCAACTACTGAAAGCGGCGTTTGGTCACATTTGTCTCAAACCTCCCTGCAGTTTTCAAAATATCCCTAATATCCCAATTTCGAGGCCTGAGCCATATTTTGGAGCCAAATTCTGGCTCAATGCACGTTTTCGCAGTTTGATATTACGACTTTTTATACCCAACATATGCCAAGTCCTGAAAGCGGCAGTGAGTCACATTTTGCACAAACTCCCATGCAGTTTTCGAAATATCCCAAATATTCCGATTTCGAGGCCTGAGCCATATTTTGGAGCCAAATTCTGGCTCTGCACGTATTCGCAGTTTGAAATTGCGACTTTTTTATACCCAATATATGCCAACTACTGAAAGTGGTGTTTGGTCACATATGTCCCAAACCTCCGTGCAGTTTTCAAAATATCCCTAATATCCCAATTTCGAGGCCTGAGCCATATTTTGGAGCCAAATTCTGGCTCTCTGCACGTATTCGCAGTTTTAAGTTACGACTTTTTATACCCAACATATGCCAAGTATTGAAAGCGGCGTTTGGTCACATTTGTCCCAAACCTCCCTCCAGTTTTCAAAATATCCCAAACATCCCAATTTCCAGGCCTGAGCCATATTTTGGAGCCAAATTCTGGCTCTATGCACGTATTCGCAGTTTTATATTACGACTTTTTATACCCAACATATGCCAAGTCCTGAAAGCGGCAGTGAGTCACATTTTGCACAAACTCCCCTGCAGTTTTCGAAATATCCCAAATATCCCAATTTCGAGGCCTGAGCCATATTTTGGAGCCAAATTTTGGCTCTCTGCTCGTATTCGCAGTTTGAAATTGGGACTTTTTTTTACCCAACATATGCCAAGTGCTGAAAGCATCGTTTGGTCACATTTGTCCCAAATATCCCTCCAGTTTTCAAATATCACAAACATCCCAATTTCGAGGCCTGAGCCATATATTGGAGCCAAATTCTGGCTCTCTACATGTATTCGCAGTTTGATATTACGACTTTTTATACCCAACATATGCCATGTCCTGAAAGCGGCAGTGAGTCACATTTTGCACAAACTCCCCTGCAGTTTTCGAAATATCCCAAATATACCAATTTCGAGGCCTGAGCCATATTCTGGAGCCAAATTCAGGCTCTCTGTACGTATTCGCAGTTTGAAGTTACGACTTTTTATACCCAACATATGCGAAGTACTGAAAGCGGCGTTTGGTCACATTTGTCCCAAACCTCCCTCCAGTTTTCAAAATATCCAAAACATCCCAATTTCGAGGCCTGAGCCATATTTTGGAGCCAAATTCTGGCTCTATGCACGTATTCGCAGTTTGATATTACGACTTTTTATACCCAACATATGCCAAGTCCTGAAAGCCGCAATGAGTCACATTTTGCACAAACTCCTTTGCAGTTTTCGAAAAATCCCAAATATCCCAATTTCGAGGCCTGAGCCATATTTTGGAGCCAAATTCTGGCTCTCTGCACGTATTCGCAGTTTTAAGTTACGACTTTTTATACCCAACATATGCCAAGTACTGAAAGCGGCGTTTGGTCACATTTGTCCCAAACCTCCCTCCAGTTTTCAAAATATCCCAAACATCCCAATTTCGAGGCCTGAGTCATATTTTGGAGCCAAATTCTGGCTCTATGCAAGTATTCGCAGTTTGATATTACGACTTTTTATACCAAACATATGCCAAGTCCTGAAAGCGGCAGTGAGTCACATTTTGCACAAACTCCCCAGCAGTTTTCGAAATATCCCAAATATCCCAATTTTGAGGCCTGAGCCATATTTTGGAGCTAAATTCTATCTCTCTGAACGTATTCGCAGTTTTAAGTTACGACTTTTTATACCCAACATATGCCAAGTACTGAAAGCGGCGTTTGGTCACATTTGCCCCAAACCTCCCTCCAGTTTTCAAAATATCCCAAACATCCCAATTTCGAGGCCTGAGCCATATTTTGGAGCCAAATTCTGTCTCTATGCACGTATTCGCAGTTTGATATTACGACTTTTTATACCCAACATATGCCAAGTCCCGTAAGCGGCAGTGAGTCACATTTTGCACAAACTCCCCTGCAGTTTTCAAAATATCCCAAACATCCCAAATTCGAGGCCTGAGCAATATTTTGGAGCCAAATTCTGGCTCTCTGCACGTATTCGCTGTTTTAAATTACGACTTTTTATACCCAACATATGCCAAGTCCTGAAAGCGGCAAGTAGTAAGATTTGCACAAACTCCTCTGCAGTTTTCAAAATATCCCAAACATCCCAATTTCGAGGCCTGAGCCATATTTTGGAGCCAAATTCTGGCTCTATGCAAGTATTCGCAGTTTGATATTACGACTTTTTATACCAAACATATGCCAAGTCCCGTAAGAGGCAGTGAGTCACATTTTGCACAAACTCCCCTGCAGTTTTCAAAATATCCCAAACATCCCAAATTCGAGGCCTGAGCAATATTTTGGAGCCAAATTCTGGCTCTCTGCACGTATTCGCTGTTTTAAATTACGACTTTTTATACCCAACATATGCCAAGTCCTGAAAGCGGCAAGTAGTAAGATTTGCACAAACTCCCCTGCAGTTTTCAAAATATCCCAAATATCCCAATTTCGAGGCCTGAGCCATATTTTGGAGCCAAATTCAGGCTCTCTGTACGTATTCGCAGTTTGATATTACGACTTTTTATACCCAACATATGCCAAGTACTGAAAGCGGCGTTTGGTCACATTTGTCCCAAACCTCCCTCCAGTTTTCAAAATATCCCAAACATCCCAATTTCGAGGCCTGAGCCATATTTTGGAGCCAAATTCTGGCTCTGTGCACGTATTCGCAGTTTGATATTACGACTTTTTATACCCAACATATGCCAAGTCCTGAAAGCGGCAATGAGTCACATTTTGCACAAACTCCCCTGCAGTTTTCGAAAAATCCCAAATATCCCAATTTCGAGGCCTGAGCCATATTTTGGAGCCAAATTCTGGCTCTGTGCACGTATTCGCAGTTTGATATTACGACTTTTTATACCCAACATATGCCAAGTCCTGAAAGCCGCAATGAGTCACATTTTGCACAAACTCCTTTGCAGTTTTCGAAAAATCCCAAATATCCCAATTTCGAGGCCTGAGCCATATTTTGGAGCCAAATTTTGGCTCTCTGCTCGTATTCGCAGTTTGAAATTGCGACTTTTTTATACCCAACATATGCCAACTACTGAAAGCGGCGTTTGGTCACATTTGTCTCAAACCTCCCTGCAGTTTTCAAAATATCCCTAATATCCCAATTTCGAGGCCTGAGCCATATTTTGGAGCCAAATTCAGGCTCTCTTTACGTATTCGCAGTTTGAAATTACGGCTTTTTATCCCCAACATATTCCAAATACTGAAAGCGGCGTTTGGTCACATTTGTCCCAAACCTCCCTCCAGTTTTCAAAATATCCCAAACATCCCAATTTCGAAGCCTGAGCCATATTTTGGAGCCAAATTCTGGCTCAATGCACGTTTTCGCAGTTTGATATTACGACTTTTTATACCCAACATATGCCAAGTCCTGAAAGCGGCAGTGAGTCACATTTTGCACAAACTCCCATGCAGTTTTCGAAATATCCCAAATATTCCGATTTCGAGGCCTGAGCCATATTTTGGAGCCAAATTCTGGCTCTCTGCACGTATTCGCAGTTTGAAATTGCGACTTTTTTATACCCAATATATGCCAACTACTGAAAGTGGTGTTTGGTCACATATGTCCCAAACCTCCGTGCAGTTTTCAAAATATCCCTAATATCCCAATTTCGAGGCCTGAGCCATATTTTGGAGCTAAATTCTGGCTCTCTGCACGTATTCGCATTTTTAAGTTACGACTTTTTATACCCAACATATGCCAAGTACTGAAAGTGGCGTTTGGTCACATTTGCCCCAAACCTCCCTCCAGTTTTCAAAATATCCCAAACATCCCAATTTCGAGGCCTGAGCCATATTTTGGAGCCAAATTCTGTCTCTATGCACGTATTCGCAGTTTGATATTACTACTTTTTATACCCAACATATGCCAAGTCCCGTAAGCGGCAGTGAGTCACATTTTGCACAAACTCCCCTGCAGTTTTCAAAATATCCCAAACATCCCAAATTCGAGGCCTGAGCAATATTTTGGAGCCAAATTCTGGCTCTCTGCACGTATTCGCTGTTTTAAATTACGACTTTTTATACCCAACATATTCCAAGTCCTGAAAGCGGCAAGTAGTAAGATTTGCACAAACTCCTCTGCAGTTTTCAAAATATCCCAAACATCCCAATTTCGAGGCCTGAGCCATATTTTGGAGCCAAATTCTGGCTCTCTGCACGTATTTGCAGTTTCATATTACGAATTTTATACCCAACATATGCCAAGTACTGAAAGCGGCAGTGAGTCACATTTTGCACAAACTCCTTTGCAGTTTTCGAAAAATCCCAAATATCCCAATTTCGAGGCCTGAGCCATATTTTGGAGCTAAATTCTGGCTCTCTGCACGTATTCGCAGTTTTAAGTTACGACTTTTTATACCCAACATATGCCAAGTACTGAAAGCGGCGTTTGGTCACATTTGTCCCAAACCTCCCTCCAGTTTTCAAAATATCCCAAACATCCCAATTTCGAGGCCTGAGTCATATTTTGGAGCCAAATTCTGGCTCTATGCAAGTATTCGCAGTTTGATATTACGACTTTTTATACCCAACATATGCCAAGTCCTGAAAGCGGCAATGAGTCACATTTTGCACAAACTCCCCTGCAGTTTTCGAAAAATCCCAAATATCCCAATTTCGAGGCCTGAGCCATATTTTGGAGCCAAATTCTGGCTCTATGCACGTATTCGCAGTTTGATATTACGACTTTTTATACCCAACATATGCCAAGTCCTGAAAGCCGCAATGAGTCACATTTTGCACAAACTCCTTTGCAGTTTTCGAAAAATCCCAAATATCCCAATTTCGAGGCCTGAGCCATATTTTGGAGCCAAATTTTGGCTCTCTGCTCGTATTCGCAGTTTGAAATTGCGACTTTTTTATACCCAACATATGCCAACTACTGAAAGCGGCGTTTGGTCACATTTGTCTCAAACCTCCCTGCAGTTTTCAAAATATCCCTAATATCCCAATTTCGAGGCCTGAGCCATATTTTGGAGCCAAATTCAGGCTCTCTTTACGTATTCGCAGTTTGAAATTACGGCTTTTTATCCCCAACATATTCCAAATACTGAAAGCGGCGTTTGGTCACATTTGTCCCAAACCTCCCCCCAGTTTTCAAAATATCCCAAACATCCCAATTTCGAAGCCTGAGCCATATTTTGGAGCCAAATTCTGGCTCAATGCACGTTTTCGCAGTTTGATATTACGACTTTTTATACCCAACATATGCCAAGTCCTGAAAGCGGCAGTGAGTCACATTTTGCACAAACTCCCATGCAGTTTTCGAAATATCCCAAATATTCCGATTTCGAGGCCTGAGCTATATTTTGGAGCCAAATTCTGGCTCTCTGCACGTATTCGCAGTTTGAAATTGCGACTTTTTTATACCCAATATATGCCAACTACTGAAAGTGGTGTTTGGTCACATATGTCCCAAACCTCCGTGCAGTTTTCAAAATATCCCTAATATCCCAATTTCGAGGCCTGAGCCATATTTTGGAGCCAAATTCTGGCTCTCTGCACATATTCGCAGTTTTAAGTTACGACTTTTTATACCCAACATATGCCAAGTATTGAAAGCGGCGTTTGGTCACATTTGTCCCAAACCTCCCTCCAGTTTTCAAAATATCCCAAACATCCCAATTTCCAGGCCTGAGCCATATTTTGGAGCCAAATTCTGGCTCTATGCACGTATTCGCAGTTTTATATTACGACTTTTTATACCCAACATATGCCAAGTCCTGAAAGCGGCAGTGAGTCACATTTTGCACAAACTCCCCTGCAGTTTTCGAAATATCCCAAATATCCCAATTTCGAGGCCTGAGCCATATTTTGGAGCCAAATTTTGGCTCTCTGCTCGTATTCGCAGTTTGAAATTGGGACTTTTTTTTACCCAACATATGCCAAGTGCTGAAAGCGGCGTTTGGTCACATTTGTCCCAAATATCCCTCCAGTTTTCAAAATATCACAAACATCCCAATTTCGAGGCCTGAGCCATATATTGGAGCCAAATTCTGGCTCTCTACATGTATTCGCAGTTTGATATTACGACTTTTTATACCCAACATATGCCAAGTCCCGTAAGCGGCAGTGAGTCACATTTTGCACAAACTCCCCTGCAGTTTTCGAAATATCCCAAATATACCAATTTCGAGGCCTGAGCCATATTCTGGAGCCAAATTCAGGCTCTCTGTACGTATTCGCAGTTTGAAGTTACGACTTTTTTTACCCAACATATGCGAAGTACTGAAAGCGGCGTTTGGTCACATTTGTCCCAAACCTCCCTCCAGTTTTCAAAATATCCAAAACATCCCAATTTCGAGGCCTGAGCCATATTTTAGAGCCAAATTCTGGCTCTATGCACGTATTCGCAGTTTGATATTACGACTTTTTATACCCAACATATGCCAAGTCCTGAAAGCCGCAATGAGTCACATTTTGCACAAACTCCTTTGCAGTTTTCGAAAAATCCCAAATATCCCAATTTCGAGGCCTGAGCCATATTTTGGAGCCAAATTCTGGCTCTCTGCACGTATTCGCAGTTTTAAGTTACGACTTTTTATACCCAACATATGCCAAGTACTGAAAGCGGCGTTTGGTCACATTTGTCCCAAACCTCCCTCCAGTTTTCAAAATATCCCAAACATCCCAATTTCGAGGCCTGAGTCATATTTTGGAGCCAAATTCTGGCTCTATGCAAGTATTCGCAGTTTGATATTACGACTTTTTATACCAAACATATGCCAAGTCCTGAAAGCGGCAGTGAGTCACATTTTGCACAAACTCCCCTGCAGTTTTCGAAATATCCCAAATATCCCAATTTTGAGGCCTGAGCCATATTTTGGAGCTAAATTCTGGCTCTCTGCACGTATTCGCAGTTTTAAGTTACGACTTTTTATACCCAACATATGCCAAGTACTGAAAGCGGCGTTTGGTCACATTTGCCCCAAACCTCCCTCCAGTTTTCAAAATATCCCAAACATCCCAATTTCGAGGCCTGAGCCATATTTTGGAGCCAAATTCTGTCTCTATGCACGTATTCGCAGTTTGATATTACGACTTTTTATACCAAACATATGCCAAGTCCCGTAAGCGGCAGTGAGTCACATTTTGCACAAACTCCCCTGCAGTTTTCAAAATATCCCAATTATCCCAAATTCGAGACCTGAGCAATATTTTGGAGCCAAATTCTGGCTCTCTGCACATATTCGCTGTTTTAAATTACGAATTTTTATACCCAACATATGCCAAGTCCTGAAAGCGGCAAGTAGTAAGATTTGCACAAACTCCTCTGCAGTTTTCAAAATATCCCAAACATCCCAATTTCGAGGCCTGAGCCATATTTTGGAGCCAAATTCTGGCTCTATGCAAGTATTCGCAGTTTGATATTACGACTTTTTATACATAACATATGCCAAGTCCCGTAAGCGGCAGTGAGTCACATTTTGCACAAACTCCCCTGCAGTTTTCAAAATATCCCAAACATCCCAAATTCGAGGCCTGAGCAATATTTTGGAGCCAAATTCTGGCTCTCTGCACGTATTCGCTGTTTTAAATTACGACTTTTTATACCCAACATATGCCAAGTCCTGAAAGCGGCAAGTAGTAAGATTTGCACAAACTCCCCTGCAGTTTTCAAAATATCCCAAATATCCCAATTTCGAGGCCTGAGCCATATTTTGGAGCCAAATTCAGGCTCTCTGTACGTATTCGCAGATTGATATTACGACTTTTTATACCCAACATATGCCAAGTACTGAAAGCGGCGTTTGGTCACATTTGTCCCAAACCTCCCTCCAGTTTTCAAAATATCCCAAACATCCCAATTTCGAGGCCTGAGCCATATTTTGGAGCCAAATTCTGGCTCTGTGCACGTATTCGCAGTTTGATATTACGATTTTTTATACCCAACATATGCCAAGTCCTGAAAGCGGCAATGAGTCACATTTTGCACAAACTCCCCTGCAGTTTTCGAAAAATCCCAAATATCCCAATTTCGAGGCCTGAGCCATATTTTGGAGCCAAATTCTGGCTCTATGCACGTATTCGCAGTTTGATATTACGACTTTTTATACCCAACATATGCTAAGTCCTGAAAGCCGCAATGAGTCACATTTTGCACAAACTCCTTTGCAGTTTTCGAAAAATCCCAAATATCCCAATTTCGAGGCCTGAGCCATATTTTGGAGCCAAATTTTGGCTCTCTGCTCGTATTCGCAGTTTGAAATTGCGACTTTTTTATACCCAACATATGCCAACTACTGAAAGCGGCGTTTGGTCACATTTGTCTCAAACCTCCCTGCAGTTTTCAAAATATCCCTAATATCCCAATTTCGAGGCCTGAGCCATATTTTGGAGCCAAATTCAGGCTCTCTTTACGTATTCGCAGTTTGAAATTACGGCTTTTTATCCCCAACATATTCCAAATACTGAAAGCGGCGTTTGGTCACATTTGTCCCAAACCTCCCTCCAGTTTTCAAAATATCCCAAACATCCCAATTTCGAAGCCTGAGCCATATTTTGGAGCCAAATTCTGGCTCAATGCACGTTTTCGCAGTTTGATATTACGACTTTTTATACCCAACATATGCCAAGTCCTGAAAGCGGCAGTGAGTCACATTTTGCACAAACTCCCATGCAGTTTTCGAAATATCCCAAATATTCCGATTTCGAGGCCTGAGCCATATTTTGGAGCCAAATTCTGGCTCTCTGCACGTATTCGCAGTTTGAAATTGCGACTTTTTTATACCCAATATATGCCAACTACTGAAAGTGGTGTTTGGTCACATATGTCCCAAACCTCCGTGCAGTTTTCAAAATATCCCTAATATCCCAATTTCGAGGCCTGAGCCATATTTTGGAGCCAAATTCTGGCTCTCTGCACGTATTCGCAGTTTTAAGTTACGACTTTTTATACCCAACATATGCCAAGTACTGAAAGCGGCGTTTGGTCACATTTGTCCCAAACCTCCCTCCAGTTTTCAAAATATCCCAAACATCCCAATTTCGAGGCCTGAGTCATATTTTGGAGCCAAATTCTGGCTCTATGCAAGTATTCGCAGTTTGATATTACGACTTTTTATACCAAACATATGCCAAGTCCTGAAAGCGGCAGTGAGTCACATTTTGCACAAACTCCCCTGCAGTTTTCGAAATATCCCAAATATCCCAATTTTGAGGCCTGAGCCATATTTTGGAGCTAAATTCTGGCTCTCTGCACGTATTCGCAGTTTTAAGTTACGACTTTTTATACCCAACATATGCCAAGTACTGAAAGCGGCGTTTGGTCACATTTGCCCCAAACCTCCCTCCAGTTTTCAAAATATCCCAAACATCCCAATTTCGAGGCCTGAGCCATATTTTGGAGCCAAATTCTGTCTCTATGCACGTATTCGCAGTTTGATATTACGACTTTTTATACCAAACATATGCCAAGTCCCGTAAGCGGCAGTGAGTCACATTTTGCACAAACTCCCCTGCAGTTTTCAAAATATCCCCATTATCCCAAATTCGAGGCCTGAGCAATATTTTGGAGCCAAATTCTGGCTCTCTGCACGTATTCGCTGTTTTAAATTACGAATTTTTATACCCAACATATGCCAAGTCCTGAAAGCGGCAAGTAGTAAGATTTGCACAAACTCCTCTGCAGTTTTCAAAATATCCCAAACATCCCAATTTCGAGGCCTGAGCCATATTTTGGAGCCAAATTCTGGCTCTATGCAAGTATTCGCAGTTTGATATTACGACTTTTTATACATAACATATGCCAAGTCCCGTAAGCGGCAGTGAGTCACATTTTGCACAAACTCCCCTGCAGTTTTCAAAATATCCCAAACATCCCAAATTCGAGGCCTGAGCAATATTTTGGAGCCAAATTCTGGCTCTCTACACGAATTCGCTGTTTTAAATTACGACTTTTTATACCCAACATATGCCAAGTCCTGAAAGCGGCAAGTAGTAAGATTTGCACAAACTCCCCTGCAGTTTTCAAAATATCCCAAATATCCCAATTTCGAGGCCTGAGCCATATTTTGGAGCCAAATTCAGGCTCTCTGTACGTATTCGCAGATTGATATTACGACTTTTTATACCCAACATATGCCAAGTACTGAAAGCGGCGTTTGGTCACATTTGTCCCAAACCTCCCTCCAGTTTTCAAAATATCCCAAACATCCCAATTTCGAGGCCTGAGCCATATTTTGGAGCCAAATTCTGGCTCTGTGCACGTATTCGCAGTTTGATATTACGACTTTTTATACCCAACATATGCCAAGTCCTGAAAGCGGCAATGAGTCACATTTTGCACAAACTCCCCTGCAGTTTTCGAAAAATCCCAAATATCCCAATTTCGAGGCCTGAGCCATATTTTGGAGCCAAATTCTGGCTCTATGCACGTATTCGCAGTTTGATATTACGACTTTTTATACCCAACATATGCTAAGTCCTGAAAGCCGCAATGAGTCACATTTTGCACAAACTCCTTTGCAGTTTTCGAAAAATCCCAAATATCCCAATTTCGAGGCCTGAGCCATATTTTGGAGCCAAATTTTGGCTCTCTGCTCGTATTCGCAGTTTGAAATTGCGACTTTTTTATACCCAACATATGCCAACTACTGAAAGCGGCGTTTGGTCACATTTGTCTCAAACCTCCCTGCAGTTTTCAAAATATCCCTAATATCCCAATTTCGAGGCCTGAGCCATATTTTGGAGCCAAATTCAGGCTCTCTTTACGTATTCGCAGTTTGAAATTACGGCTTTTTATCCCCAACATATTCCAAATACTGAAAGCGGCGTTTGGTCACATTTGTCCCAAACCTCCCTCCAGTTTTCAAAATATCCCAAACATCCCAATTTCGAAGCCTGAGCCATATTTTGGAGCCAAATTCTGGCTCAATGCACGTTTTCGCAGTTTGATATTACGACTTTTTATACCCAACATATGCCAAGTCCTGAAAGCGGCAGTGAGTCACATTTTGCACAAACTCCCATGCAGTTTTCGAAATATCCCAAATATTCCGATTTCGAGGCCTGAGCCATATTTTGGAGCCAAATTCTGGCTCTCTGCACGTATTCGCAGTTTGAAATTGCGACTTTTTTATACCCAGTATATGCCAACTACTGAAAGTGGTGTTTGGTCACATATGTCCCAAACCTCCGTGCAGTTTTCAAAATATCCCTAATATCCCAATTTCGAGGCCTGAGCCATATTTTGGAGCCAAATTCTGGCTCTCTGCACGTATTCGCAGTTTTAAGTTACGACTTTTTATACCCAACATATGCCAAGTTTTGAAAGCGGCGTTTGGTCACATTTGTCCCAAACCTCCCTCCAGTTTTCAAAATATCCCAAACATCCCAATTTCCAGGCCTGAGCCATATTTTGGAGACAAATTCTGGCTCTATGCACGTATTCGCAGTTTTATATTACGACTTTTTATACCCAACATATGCCAAGTCCTGAAAGCGGCAGTGAGTCACATTTTGCACAAACTCCCCTGCAGTTTTCGAAATATCCCAAATATCCCAATTTCGAGGCCTGAGCCATATTTTGGATCCAAATTTTGGCTCTCTGCTCGTATTCGCAGTTTGAAATTGGGACTTTTTTTTACCCAACATATGCCAAGTGCTGAAAGCGGCGTTTGGTCACATTTGTCCCAAATATCCCTCCAGTTTTCAAAATATCACAAACATCCCAATTTCGAGGCCTGAGCCATATTTTGGAGCCAAATTCTGGCTCTCTACATGTATTCGCAGTTTGATATAACGACTTTTTATACCCAACATATGCCAAGTCCTGAAAGCGGCAGTGAGTCACATTTTGCACAAACTCCCCTGCAGTTTTCGAAATATCCCAAATATACCAATTTCGAGGCCTGAGCCATATTCTGGAGCCAAATTCAGGCTCTCTCTACGTATTCGCAGTTTGAAGTTACGACTTTTTATACCCAACATATGCGAAGTACTGAAAGCGGCGTTTGGTCACATTTGTCCCAAACCTCCCTCCAGTTTTCAAAATATCCAAAACATCCCAATTTCGAGGCCTGAGCCATATTTTGGAGCCAAATTCTGGCTCTATGCACGTATTCGCAGTTTGATATTACGACTTTTTATACCCAACATATGCCAAGTCCTGAAAGCCGCAATGAGTCACATTTTGCACAAACTCCTTTGCAGTTTTCGAAAAATCCCAAATATCCCAATTTCGAGGCCTGAGCCATATTTTGGAGCCAAATTCTGGCTCTCTGCACGTATTCGCAGTTGTAAGTTACGACTTTTTATACCCAACATATGCCAAGTACTGAAAGCGGCGTTTGGTCACATTTGTCCAAAACCTCCCTCCAGTTTTCAAAATATCCCAAACATCCCAATTTCGAGGCCTGAGTCATATTTTGGAGCCAAATTCTGGCTCTATGCAAGTATTCGCAGTTTGATATTACGACTTTTATACCAAACATATGCCAAGTCCTGAAAGCGGCAGTGAGTCACATTTTGCACAAACTCCCCTGCAGTTTTCGAAATATCCCAAATATCCCAATTTTGAGGCCTGAGCCATATTTTGGAGCTAAATTCTGGCTCTCTGCACGTATTCGCAGTTTTAAGTTACGACTTTTTATACCCAACATATGCCAAGTACTGAAAGCGGCGTTTGGTCACATTTGCCCCAAACCTCCCTCCAGTTTTCAAAATATCTCAAACATCCCAATTTCGAGGCCTGAGCCATATTTTGGAGCCAAATTCTGTCTCTATGCACGTATTCGCAGTTTGATATTACGACTTTTTATACCCAACATATGCCAAGTCCCGTAAGCGGCAGTGAGTCACATTTTGCACAAACTCCCCTGCAGTTTTCAAAATATCCCAAACATCCCAAATTCGAGGCCTGAGCAATATTTTGGAGCCAAATTCTGGCTCTCTGCACGTATTCGCTGTTTTAAATTACGACTTTTTATACCCAACATATGCCAAGTCCTGAAAGCGGCAAGTAGTAAGATTTGCACAAACTCCTCTGCAGTTTTCAAAATATCCCAAACATCCCAATTTCGAGGCCTGAGCCATATTTTGGAGCCAAATTCTGGCTCTCTGCACGTATTCGCAGTTTCATATTACGAATTTTATACCCAACATATGCCAAGTACTGAAAGCGGCAGTGAGTCACATTTTGCACAAACTCCTTTGCAGTTTTCGAAAAATCCCAAATATCCCAATTTCGAGGCCTGAGCCATATTTTGGATCCAAATTCTGGCTCTCTGCACGTATTCGCAGTTTTAAGTTACGACTTTTTATACCCAACATATGCCAAGTACTGAAAGCGGCGTTTGGTCACATTTGTCCCAAACCTCCCTCCAGTTTTCAAAATATCCCAAACATCCCAATTTCGAGGCCTGAGTCATATTTTGGAGCCAAATTCTGGCTCTATGCAAGTATTCGCAGTTTGATATTACGACTTTTTATACCAAACATATGCCAAGTCCTGAAAGCGGCAGTGAGTCACATTTTGCACAAACTCCCCTGCAGTTTTCGAAATATCCCAAATATCCCAATTTCGAGGCCTGAGCCATATTTTGGAGCCAAATTCAGGCTCTCTGTACGTATTCGCAGTTTTAAGTTATGACTTTTTATACCCAATATATGCCAAGTGCTGAAAGCGGCGTTTGGTCATATTTGTCCCAAACCTCCCTCCAGGTTTCAAAATATCCCAAACATCCCAATTTCGAGGCCTGAGCCATATTTTGCAACCAAATTCTGGCTCTCTACATGTATTCGCAGTTTGATATTACGAATTTTTATACCCAACATATGCCAAGTACTGAAAGCGGCAGTGAGTCACATTTGCACAAACTTCCCTGCAGTTTTCGAAATATCCCAAATATCCCAATTTCGAGGCCTGAGCCATATTTTGGAGCCAAATTCTTGCTCTCTGCACGTATTCGCAGTTTGAAATTGCGACGTTTTTATACCCAACATATGCCAACTACAGAAAGCGGCGTTTGGTCACAATTGTACCAAACCTCCCTGCAGTTTTCAAAATATCCCTAAAATCCCAATTTCGAGCCCGGAGCCATGTTTTGGAGCCAAATTCTGGCTCTCTGCACGTATTCGCAGTTTGATATTACGACTTTTTATACCCAACATATGCAAAGTATTGGACGCAGCAGTGAGTCACATTTTGCACAAACTCCCCTGCAATTTTCAAAATATTCCAAACATCCCAATTTCGAGGCCTGAGCCTTATTTTGGAAACAAATTCTGGCTCTTTGCACGTATTCGCAGTTTGAAATTACGACTTTTTTATACCCAACATATGCGAAGTACTGAAAGCGGCGTTTGGTCACATTTGTCCCAAACATTCCTGCAGGTTTCAAAATGTCCCAAACATCCCAATATCGAGGCCTGAGCCATATTTTGGAGCCAAATTCTGGCTCTATGCACGTATTCGCAGTTTGATATTACGACTTTTTATACCAAACATATGCCAAGTCCTGAAGCGGCAGTGAGTCACATTTTGCTCAAACTCCCCTGCAGTTTTCAAAATATCCCAAATATCCCAATTTCGAGGCCTGAGCCATATTATGGAGCCAAATTCTGGCTATCTGCACGTATTCGCAGTTTGAAATTGCGACTTATTATACCCAACATATGCCAAGTACTGAAAGCGGCAATGAGTCACATTTTGCACAAACATCCCTGCAGTTTTCAAAATATCCCTAAAATCCCAATTTCAAGGCCTGAGCCATATTTTGTAGCCAAACTCAGGCTCTCTGCACGTATTCGCAGTTTGAAATTACGACTTTTTATACCCAACATATGCCAAGTACTGAAAGCGGCGTTTGGTCACATTTGTCCCAAACATTCCTGCAGTTTTCAAAATATCCCAAACATCCCAATTTCGAAGCCTGAGCCCTATTCTGGAGCCAAATTCTGGCTCTCTTCACGTTTTCGCAGTTTGATATTACGACTTTTTATACCCAACATATGCCAAGTCCTAAAAGCGGCAGTGAGTAACTTTGTGCACAAACTCCCCTGCAGTTTTCGAAATATCCCAAATATCCCAATTTCGGGGCCTGAGCTATTATTTGGAACCAAATTCTGGTTCTCTGCACGTATTCGCTGTTTGAAATTACAACTTTTTTATACCCAACTTATGCCAAGGACTGAAAGCGGCGTTTGGTCACATTTGTCCCAATCCCCCCTGCAATTTTCAAAATATCCCAAACATCTCAATTTCGAGGCCTCAGCCATATTTTGGAGCCAAATTCTGGCTCTCTGCACGTATTCACAGTTTGAAATTTCGACTTTTTATACCTAACATATGCCAAGTACTGAAAGCAGCATTTGGTCATATTTGTCCTAAACTCCCCTGCAGTTTTCAAAATATCCCAAACATCACAATTTCTAGGCCTGAGCCATATTTTGGAGCCATGTTCTTGCTCTATGCACGTATTCGCAGTTTGAAATTACGACTTTTTATTCCCAACATATGCCAAGTCCTGAAAGCGGCAGTGAGTGACATTTTGCACAAAATCCCCTGCAGTTTTCGAAATATCCCAAATATCCCAATTTCGAGGCCTGAGCCCTATTTTGGAGCCAAATTTTGGCTCTCTGCATGTATTCGCTGTTTTAAATTACGACTTTTTTATACCCAACATATGCCAAGTACTGAAAGCGGCATTTGGTCACATTTGTCCCAATCCCCAATGCAATTTTCAAAATATTCCAAACATCCCAATTTCGAGGCCTGAGCCATATTTTGGAGCCAAATTCTGGCTCTCTGCACGTATTCGCAGTTTGAAATTACGACTTTTTATACCCAACATATGTGAAGTACTGAAAGCGGCGTTTGGTCACATTTGTCCCAAACCTCCCTGTAGTTTTTTAAATATCCCAAACATCCCAATTTCGAGGCCTGAGACATATTTTGGAGCCAAATTCAGGCTCTCTGTGCGTATTCGCAGTTTGAAATTACGACTTTTTATACCAACATATGTGAAGTACTAAAAGGGGCGTTTGGTCACATTTGTCCCAATCACCCTTGCAATTATAAAAATATCCAAAACATCCCAATTACGAGGCCTGAGCCATATTTTGGAGCCGAATTCTGGCTCTCTGCACGTATTCGCAGTTTGAAATTGTGACTTTTTTATACCCAACATATGCCAAGTACTGAAAGCGGCGTTTGGTCATATTTGTCCCAAACTCCCCTGCAATTTTCAAAATATTCTAAATATCCCAATTTCGAGGCCTGAGCCATATTTTGGAGCCAAATTCAGGCTCTCTGCACGTATTCGCAGTTTGAAATACGACTTTTCAAACCCAACATATGCAAAGTACTGAAAGCGGCAATTGGTCACATTTGTCCCAAACCCCCCTGTAGTTTTCAAAATATCCCAAACATCCCAATTTCGAGGCCTGAGCCATATTTTGGAGCCAAATTCTGGCTCTATTCAAGTATTCGCAGTTTGAAATTACGAATTTTTATACCCAACATATGCCAAGTCCTGAAAGCGGCAGTGAGTGACATATTGCACAAACTCTCCTGCAGGTTTCGAAATATCCCAAATATCCTAATTTCGAGGCCTGAGCCCTATTTTGGAGCAAAATTCTGGCTCTCAGCACGTATTTTGCAGTTTAAAATTACGAATTTTTTATACCCAACATATGCCAAGTACTGAAAGCGGCGTTTGGTCACATTTGTCCCAATCCCCCCTGCATTTTTCAAAATATCCCAAACATCCCAAATTCGAGGCCTGAGCCATATTTTGGAGCCAAATTCTGGCTCTCTGCACGTATTCGCAGTTTGAAATTACAACTTTTTATACCCAACATATGCGAAGTACTGAAAGCAGCGTTTGGTCACATTTGTCCCAAACCTCCCGGCAGTTTTCAAAATATCCCAAATATCCCAATTTCGAGGCCTGAGACATATTTTGGAGCCAAATTCAGGCTCTCTGTACGCATTCGCAGTTTGAAATTACGATTTTTTATACCCAACATATGCCAAGTACTAAAAGGGGCGTTTGGTCACATTTGTCCCAATCCCCCCTGCAATTTTCAAAATATCCCAAACATCCCAATTTCGAGGCCTGAGCCATATTTTGGAGCCAAATTCTGGCTCTCTGCACGTATTCGCTGTTTTAAATTACGACTTTTTTATACCCAACATATGCCAAGTACTAAAAGGGGCGTTTGGTCACATTTGTCCCAATCCCCCCTGCAATTTTCAAAATATCCAAAACATCCCAATTTCCAGGCCTGAGCCATATTTTGGAGCCGAATTCTGGCTCTCTGCACGTATTCGCAGTTTGAAATTACGACTTTTTATAATCAACATATGCCAAGTCCTGAAAGCGGCAGTGTGTGATATTTTGCACAAACTCCCCTGCAGCTTGCGAAATATCCCAAATATCTCAATTTCGAGGCCTGAGCCTTATTTTGAGACAAATTCTGGTTCTATGTACGTATTCGCAGTTTGAAATTGCGACTTTTTTATACCCAACATATACCAAGTACTGAAAGCGGCGTTTAGTCATATATGTCACAAAGTCCCCTGCAGTTTTCAAAATATCCCAAACATCCCAATTTCAAGGCCTGAGCCATATTTTGGAGCCAAATTCTGGCTCTATGCACGTATTCGCAGTTTGATATTACGAATTTTTATACCCAACATATGCCAAGTCCTGAAAGCGGCAGTGAGTCACATTTTGCACAAACTCCCTTGCAGTTTTCAAAATATTCCAAACATCCCAATTTCGAGGCCTAAATTCGTTGTTTTAAATTACGACTTTTTTATACCCAACATATACCAAGTACTGTAAGCGGCGTTTGGTCACATTTGGCTCAAACCTTCCTGCAGTTTTCAAAATATCCCAAACATCCCAATTTCGAGGCCTGAGCCATATTTGGGAGCCAAATTCAGGCTCTCTGCACGTATTCACAGTTTGAAATTACGACTTTATATACCCAACATATGCCAAGTACTGAAAGCGGCGTTTGGTCATATATGTCTCAAACTCCCCTGCAGTTTTCAAAATTTCCCAGACATCTCAATTTCGAGGCCAGAGCCATATTTTGGAGCCAAATTCTGGCTATCTGCACGTATTCGCAGTTTGAAATTGCGACTTATTATACCCAACATATGCCAAGTACTGAAAGCGGCAATGAGTCACATTTTGCACAAACTTCCCTGCAGTTTCAAAATATCCCTAAAATCCCAATTTCAAGGCCTGAGCCATATTTTGTAGCCAAATTCAGGCTCTCTGCACGTATTCGCAGTTTGAAATTACTACTTTTTATACCCAACATATGCCAAGTACTGAAAGCGGCGTTTGGTCACATTTGTCCCAAACCTCCCTGCAGTTTTCAAAATATCCCAAACATCCCAATTTCGAGGCCTGAGCCCTATTCTGGAGCCAAATTCTGGCTCTCTGCACGTTTTCGCAGTTTGATATTACGACTTTTTATACCCAACATATGCCAAGTCCTAAAAGCGACAGTGAGAAATTTTTTACACAAACTCCCCTGCAGTTTTCGAAATATCCCAAATATCCCAATTTCGGGGCCTGAGCTATATTTTGGAGCCAAATTCTGGCTCTCTGCACGTATTCGCTGTTTGAAATTACAACTTTTTTATACCCAACTTATGCCAAGTACTGAAAGCGGCGTTTGGTCACATTTGTCCCAATCCCCCCTGCAATTTTCAAAATATCCCAAACATCTCAATTTCGAGGCCTCAGCCATATTTTGGAGCCAAATTCTGGCACTCTGCACGTATTCGCAGTTTGAAATTTCGACTTTTTATACCTAACATATGCCAAGTACTGAAAGCAGCATTTGGTCATACTTGTCCTAAACTCCCCTGCAGTTTTCAAAATATCCCAAACATCACAATTTCTAGGCCTGAGACATATTTTGGAGCCATGTTCTTGCTCTATGCACGTATTCGCAGTTTGAAATTACGACTTTTTATTCCCAACATATGCCAAGTCCTGAAAGCGGCAGTGAGTGAAATTTTGCACAAAATCCCCTGCAGTTTTCGAAATATCCCAAATATCCCAATTTCGAGGCCTGAGCCATATTTTGGAGCCAAATTCTGGCTCTCTGCACGTATTCGCTGTTTTAAATTACGACTTTTTTATACCCAACATATGCCAAGTACTAAAAGGGGCGTTTGGTCACATTTGTCCCAATCCCCCCTGCAATTTTCAAAATATCCAAAACATCCCAATTTCCAGCCATGAGCCATATTTTGGAGCCGAATTCTGGCTCCCTGCACGTATTCGCAGTTTGAAATTGTGAATTTTTTATTCCCAACATATGCCAAGTACTGAAAGCGGCGTTTGGTCATATTTGTCCCAAACTCCCCTGCAGCTTTCAAAATATCCCAAACTTCTCAATTTCGAGGCCTGAGTCATATTTTGGAGCCAAATTCTGGCTCTCTGCACGTATTCGCAGTTTGAAATTACAACTTTTTATACCCAACATATGCTAAGACCTGAAAGCGGCTTCGTGTGACATTTTGCACAAACTCCCCTGCAGTTTTCAAAATAACCCAAATATCCCAATTTCGAGGCTAGAGCCATATTTTGGAGCCAAATTCAGGCTCTCTGCACGTATTCGCAGTTTGAAAATACGACTTTTCAAACCCAACATATGCCAAGTACTGAAAGCAGCGTTTGGTCACATTTGTTCCAAACCCCCCTGCAGTTTTCAAAATATCCCAAACATCCCAATTTCGAGGCCTGAGCCATATTTTGGAGCCAAATTCTGGCTCTATGCAAGTATTCGCAGTTTGAAATTACGACTTTTTATGCCCAACATATGCCAAGTCCTGAAAGCGGCAGTGAGTGACATTTTGCACAAACTCTCCTGCAGTTTTTTAAATATCCCAAATATCCCAATTTCGAGGCGTGAGCCATATTTTGAAGCCAAATTCTGGCTCTCTGCACGTATTCGCAGTTTCAAATTACGAATTTTTTTACCCAACATATGCCAAGTACTGAAAGCGGCATTTGGTCACATTTGTCCCAATCCCCAATGCAATTTTCAAAATATCCTAAACATCCATCATTCGAGGCCTGAGACATATTTTGGAGCCAAATTCAGGCTCTCTGTACGCATTCGCAGTTTGAAATTACGACTTTTTATACCCAACATATGCCAAGTACTGAAAGCGGCGTTTGGTCATATTTGTCCCAAACCTTCCAGCAGTTTTCAAAATATCCTAAACATCCCAATCTCGAGGCCTGAGATATATTTTGGAGCCAAATTCAGGCTCTCTGTACGTATTCGCAGTTTGAAATTACGACTTTTTATACCCAACATATGCCAAGTACTGAAAGCGGCGTTTGGTCATATTTGTCCCAAACTACCCTGCAGTTTTCAAAATATCCCAAACATCACAATATCTAGGCCTGAGCCATATTTTGGAGCCATGTTCTTGCTCTATGCACGTATTCGCAGTGTGAAATTACGACTTTTTCAACCCGTTCTCACACAAGACAGCACATATATGACTTAATGCTTAAAGTCAATATGTTGAATATGAATTAGTAAATATGTGATATATTCCCAGTTACTTTTTTTTCCAAGGCCCAAACTCTTCCTCACGTACCAACTTGCGTCTCACAGTACCCGTCCGTCAACCTAGATAGCAGAATAGTCGTGATTGGTTCAATTATAAGGAAAATTGTACTTTTCAGGTCCCACATGGGTTGTGAAATTTACCTACTATTGTCCATGCTCTTAGAATATTATAGATCAGCTACTTCCTATTGAAGGTTCGTAGTTTTGTTTTGAGAAATATTAGTTGTTCTTAGTAAATTATAATAAGCACTAAAAATTATTACATAGAATAACAGTCCTTCACCAATCAATATTATATACCATAGTTGGTGCCTTACAAATCTTTAAAGGATGTTGTGTAGGAACGCTAACAGAAAACGATGGTTCATTGGAATGTCTATGGGGTAAACTACTCTAAACAGGATGGTATTGTGTCTACTATACCAACTACAGGATCGGTATATTGTCCACTACTACCTGTTAGGTGAGTAAGGGGTGCAATACCACCCACAGGATGGGTATGAGGGTCACATCCACCCAGAGGATGAGTATGGGGATCACATCCACCCACAGGAAGGGTATGGGGTCCAATACCACCCACAGGATGAGTATGGCGTCCACTACAACCCACAGGATGGGTATGGGGCTCCAACCACCCATAGAATGGGTATGGGGCTCCAACCACCCATAAAATGGGTATGGGGTCCAATAACACCCACTGGATGTGTATATGGCGTCCATTGCCGCGCGTCGAGCTCGAAAACCGCAGCATTCATCTCAGAACCATGCCTATTTCACGCAGATTCCTTAATAAACGTAAAAGTTTTATATGTCACAAGAAAGATAGAAATATAAGCTTCATTCTAAATACCTTACCATGGGCATATTTAAATTTAAACCGAAGATACGTGTACTTTTATAATAGCCGAGCTCCGACCCCGGACAGATCGATCGACCGAGCAACTCTCTCTCAGAACAATGTTTATTTCACGTGAATTCGTTAGTAAACATATATGTTTTATATGTCTCAAGAAAGACAGACATATAAGCTTCACTTTAAACACTTTACTATAGACATATTTAAATTTCTAATGAAGATTATTGTATTTTAAAAATTACGGAGCTCCCACCCCGTACAGACTGAACGACAGAGCAACTCTCTCTCAGATCAATGTTTATTTCACGTAAATTCGTTAATAAACACAAATGTTTTATAAGTCTTAAGCAAGATAGAAATAAGAGCTTCATTTTAAATACATTACAATAGACATATTTATAGCTCAAGTGAAGATACATATGTTTTTATAGTAGCGCTCAGTAGCTTGTCGGGCATGGAGTGCAGACGCCTACGCACTTGCCGATATATTGTATAATTAACAAAGATACGCTAATAAAGCCTAAAATCTTATATGCCTCCAGAAAGACCGATATATGAACATTATTATAATTGCACCAAATGAAATATATCATGTTCTAGAACAAAGATATATCAATTTTAAATTAAGTTTCGACTCTCTCTCGGGTGCGAGAGATGGGGCGACTCTCGCCCCATCTATTGGAGATTCTGTGCACTAAATACCCAAAGCTACTCAAACCCTCCTAGCATTATTTAAGTAATGAAGTAATATGGTATATTTACTCACTATAATGTGGGTGCTGAATGCAGAACATGAGAAAACATATATTTACTCCAAACTAATATAATTTCATTATGAAATAAGTAGCATCAAAGGAAGTCGATGGTCCAAGCAGCAATGTTGTGGAGCGACTTATTCAAGATATATCGTTGTTTGGAAAGTGTTTGTTGGCATATCCAGTTGTCGCACTTCTCTGCTCAAATTATCACAAATTTAAATTATAATGTTAACAAGTAGAATACGTATTTTTAATAAAATCTAACATAACTAGCCAGAAAACATTTAACATTAATTAAAAAATATATGTTTGGAAGTTAAATCGACTTCATAGGACAATGGTTTTGTTATATATACTCGTTATTCGTTGACATGCGTTCGCTACTTAAACTACCATGTACTGTACTTATGTAAAATCTCCCATGTCTCTTCGCTCATCTCACCGAACCCTACAGGCTCTGTGATATATTGTTTAATTAATTGAGATTCACAAATAAAGCTTATAATTGTATATGTTATCAAAAAGGCAGAGCTTAGTTTAGTTCATTTATTATGCACTCCATACCCATCCTATGGACGATAGTGGAGTGTTACAGAGGCACATAATGGGCTCAGGAAATGAGCCCCACAATTCATATAGCCAAGCAAGTTATAATCTTGATAAGCTAGTTACAAAAGTCAATACACATTGTCACATCAACAATGGGCTTGAGACCGACCACAAGTACAGTTTATAATTTAAGCAACTGACATATATGGAGGGCTAGTGTCACAATTGATATGTTTATCCTACACATAACCCCCTCTCCCCCATCCAATGGGCAGCGGTGGATAGGTTACAATCAAGTCGTTTTTTGCGTTTTATTCAGAGATTAGATCTTATTGGGTGAGGAAAGATATTCATATTTTAAAGAAGGCTTCTTGGCTGATGCTCTCCATTGATGGAAAATATACAACCTTTTGAAAATCAATATTAGTTTGATCTAGATATTGTAATTAACGAAAGTATTTATGTCATCTGAAAGGTAGAAATATAGGCTACATTTAAAATCCTTTGTCATAAATACAACTGAAGTGAAAACGAAGATATATGCGTTTTGATAGTTACTTGATGGCTTGCTCTGAGAGTGTGAAGCCCTGCACACCAGCCAATAAATTGTATAATTAGTTTCCATATATTTTAATTAATCTTAAAAATCTATATGTCAGAAGAAAGGAAGATGTAGCCGTTAATGTGACAACATTTAAAAATATATATATCTTAAGTTAAATAAATAATACCACCTTATTGCCGGTGTCCGGACACATGAAAATTACCTAGGTATCAGTATCCAGCCAGGCGGGGATCACAGGCTGCACAATACTGATAAATTTATGTAATGCACTACTTGTGGTCGATCTCGAACCCATTTATGATGTGACGACTTATAGTGAATTTTGTAACTAGCTCATTAAGATTGTAACTTGCTTAGCTAAATGAATTGTGGGGTTCGGTCCATTCATTTTCTTTCTTTATTATGCACCCCATAATACACATCCCGTGGGCGGTGGTGTAAAGGATTACAGAGGCACATAATCGGTTCAGGAACTGAACCCTCTAGTTCGTTTAACTAAGTAAATAACAATCTTTTGACGCTAGTTACAAAATTATTAATGTACACATACTTATGCATACATGTACATATTCATACGTATACATATATACATACACATACATATTTAATCACCACCACAAATACACACATCAGTAATCTTTTGTGTCACAAGTGATTCAACAAGAGGCTCACAACAGTCACTATACAAGGCACTTTACATTTATGGTGAGTCACACAGTTACTAGTCTTGCTGCACACCCACCCAACTGGGCGGCAGCTTTACAGTCATGTGCTCCACACCCACCCAACTGGGCGGCAGCTTTACAGTCATGTGCTCCACACCCACCCAACTGGGCGGCAGCTTTACAGTCATGTGCTCCACACCCACCCAACTGGGCGGCAGCTTTACAGTCATGTGCTCCACACCCACCCAACTGGGCGGCAGCTTTACAGTCATGTGCTCCACACCCACCCAACTGGGCGGCTGCTTTACAGTCATGTGCTCCACACCCACCCAACTGGGCGGCAGCTTTACAGTCATGTGCTCCACACCCACCCAACTGGGCGGCAGCTTTACAGTCATGTGCTCCACACCCACCCAACTGGGCGGCAGCTTTACAGTCATGTGTATGCATTACCTACAGTAAGCAAATTTTGGATACTTCGCTAAGATTTCGAGCAGCACATCATTATGAATGAAGTACTTACACATTTCATGGACACTATTGATGTTGTTATCTTTAAATTCCGCGATTTTTCACATTCCATTATATAATGACGCAAAGTATGCGAATAGTTCTGCTGACAGAGTTTACATTTAGTCAAATCTACATCATCAGATGTTACAAACTTCCAGAGGTACTTGTAGCTGAGCCTAAACCTAGCAGTGGTAACATCTAGAAGTCTGCTAACATTATTGGATGACCCAAAGACGAGCGATTCATCAAAGTTTATACAATATTGTGAAATTGACAGTCAGTGTAGTAACATAAATTGGTAAATAATAAATATTGTAAGTTAAGAATCTGATGCATGTGTGTGTGTTGGGAGGGGCGGGGGTTATACCCTTGGTAAGCGAGAGTGGAAAGTAACCTTAGACGTACTGCGGTCAATGTGTGGGGGGGGGGGGGAGTTGGAGGGAGGGTGGGAGAGTCAAATCCACCCTCCAACATCTAGACATAGTACCACCAGCCTCCACAACATTCCATCAGCCTCCAGCTGATGCTTGTAGATGCCTCATCTAACCTCACCTATGTCACACATTAACCTACAGTTCCTGTGATATTTAAACTCCTCATCACAGTGGCGTCTCACCAATATAAACTGTATTGGATTTTGTCCCGAAATAGCTATATGCTGACTGGACGTGTATGTATGTATGTATGTATGTATGTATGTATGTATGTATGGATGGATGGATGGATGGATGTATGTATGTACGCATGCATGTATGTATGGATGTATGTATGTACGCATGTATGTACGCATGTATGTATGTATGTATGTATGTATGTATGTATGTATGTATGTATGTATGTATGTACGCACGCATGTATGTATGTATGTATGTATGTATGTATGTATGTATGTGTGTATGTATGTATGTATGTATGTATGTATGTATGTATGTATGTATGTATGCATGTATGTATGTATGTATGTATGTATGTACGCATGTATGTATGTATGTATGTATGTATGTATGTATGTATGTATGCATGCATGTATGTATGTATGTATGTATGTATGTATGCATGTATGAATGGATAGATGGATGGATGCATGCATGTATGTATGTATGTATGTATGTATGTATGTATGTATGTATGTATGTATGCATATATGTATGTATGTTTGTATGGATAGATGGATGGATGTATGTATGTACGCATGCATGTATGTATGTAATGTATGTATGTATGTATTTATATACGCATGTATTTATATACGCATGTATGTATGTATGTATGTATGTATGTATGTATGCATGCATGTATGTATGTATGTATGTATGTATGTATGTATGTATGTATGTATGTATGAATGGATGTACGCATACCTTACCTTGAGGCTACCTTGAGGTGCTTCCGGGGCTTAGTGTCCCCGCGGCCCGGTCGTCGACCAGGCCTCCTGGTTGCTGGACTGATCAACCAGGCTGTTAGACGCGGCTGCTCGCAGCCTGACGTATGAGTCACAGCCTGGTTGATCAGGTATTCATGCATGTATGCATTGGTTGGTTGATCCTGGTTGATCAGGTCGCATGCATGTATGTATGGATGTATGTATGTATGTATGTATGTATGTATTCCCAATCACGTTAAAGACTCCCCCTCTATCATCCAGTTTAAGAGAAAAACAACTATGTACTAAATAATCGACTCCTTGTAACTTTAATTATGCTGACCTTCCTATCTGTATTCAGACTGAGCCTACCATCATTAGAGGTGATTATAACGCTAGACATAGGAATATTGGTAATTCGCAGTTCAGTAATCGTAACAGCAACCAACTGGTGCCACTATTAGGTAGTCACGATGATGCACAGATTGTGGGTGACCATGAACCGACGCATATCTACGGAGGTATTCCTGATCTATGTCTCGGTTTCAACGTCTCCCACACCGTGTGCGCCTCGTCAATAGTGCCAGTTATGGCGTCTGATCATCTGCCCATATTAGCCACTGTAAGCATTGGCAGCTCTATCCTCCCTGGTGGAGTGTTCAAGCGGAAGAGGCTGGCTGTGCCCATCGATCAACGAGACAAACTTGTTGCTCATGTGTCAGAATGGTGCAGTCATCTGAGCCTTCATCAGTTGAAGATTTTAACAATGAGCTCACAGGTACTATCAACCAGTTTATAGAACCACTTGATCCATCGTCCAGGCCACGTAACACAAATTACACTGGTCATAGCACTTATGTTTATTATAATGATTCTAAATTGCAGACACTAAAACGCACTGCCAGAATAATTGGACTAGCTTGTAGAAGGACCCGCACTGCTGAAATGCTTCGGCTCTTTCAAGCGGCTCTGGCTAAGGCCAGGGAACGTATGGTGGAGCTGAGACAGACAGACTGGGAAACTTTTGTCCGTGGTCTCAATTCTCACACGCCACTAAGTCGGGCAAGGAAGGATATCAACAAGATCAAAGGGAAAAATGCTGCAGAGATCTCGTACCCTAATCCTCTGCACAGAGCAAATGAGCTTGTTGATGCTTGGGCCACGACTTCCAGCTTTGACAGTCTTCCTCTACCCTCAAAGAATGAATTAAATAATAGATATACTGATAGGGCAAGGCTCCTTGACTTCATGCGTCATCAAGAGGATGACTGTGACATGCTTTTTACTGAATACAAACTAGATTCTGCTCTACATAAAGGCAAAGCTACATCACCCGGGGAGGATGGAGTTACTGACGGCATACTGCATATGCTTCTGCTAGTTCCAGGGAATACCTTTCTTCAATTGTATAATATGAGCTATGTAACTGGGGAGCTTCCTAAGTCATGGACCAACAGTGTTATTATTCCCATTCCTAAACCTCACCAGCCGAGTGCTTTTCGCCCAATCTCCCTCACTACTTGTCTCTATAAGTGTCTTGAGAGGATGGTTCTCAACCGTCTCCTTTACAAAATTATTAATATGTTGTCTCCCCAGATATATGGCTTTATGCATGGAAAGAGTGTACATCACTGTATTACCACATTCCTCACCCTGCATACTGATAGGTCATACACCACTTTCCTAGATCTTAAGTCAGCCTTTGACATTGCTAACCCACACGTCATTCTGAGAGAACTTGCTAAAATAAATGTTGGAGGATGGCTTCTACGGTGGATAAGAGGCTATCTATCCAACAGGAAGTCATCTGTACTGTTCCATGGGCATAGGAGTGTAACGAGATTTTTTGAACTTGGCACTCCACAGGGAGGTGTCCTCAGTCCTACTCTGTTCAATGTGTTAATCAGTGCACTTTTAAATTTTGTAACTAGAAGGTCCAGCGAACACATCATTAGCTATGTGGATGATATACTGATCCACACCAATGGGTATACCAACACCCAAAATGTTCTGAACTCTGTATTGTCCACATGTCAGGAACTATGCTTAGTCATCTCAGTAGAGAAAACAAAGATCCTGAACCGACACCCACCCAGACGGGGTGGGGCCGATCGCAAAATGCAGTTGGATGATGGCTCTCTGCTCGACTAGTTACCAGATACAAATACTTTTCTGTATTGATAATGTCTTGAGGTTCTACTGTACCGCAATGTTTAGCCAGACTGGGTCGCCAATGTAGAGAGAGGCTCCGTGCTCTCAAGGCTGTGGCAGGCTGTGGCAGGCAAACACAACTGTACTGTACAGTGTTATATATTTATTTCAATTTGAACAATTTTTAACATTAAAGGATACCTGGTTGATGGGGTTCTGGGAGTTCTTCTACTCCCCAAGCCCGGCCCGAGGCCAGGCTTGACTTGTGAGAGTTTGGTCCACTAGGCTGTTGCTTGGAGCGGCCCGCAGGCCCACATACCCACCACAGCCCGGTTGGTCCGGCACTCCTTGGAGGAATAAATCTAGTTTCCTCTTGAAAATGTCCCCGGTTGTTCCGGCAATATTTCTTATGCTTGCTGGGAGGACGTTGAACAACCGCGGACCTCTGATGTTTATACAGTGTTCTCTGATTGTGCCTATGGCACCTCTGCTCTTCACTGGTTCTATTCTACATTTTCTTCCATATCGTTCACTCCAGTACGTTGTTATTTTACTGTGTAGATTTGGTACTTGGCCCTCCAGTATCTTCCAGGTGTATATTATTTGATATCTCTCTCGTCTTCTTTCTAGTGAGTACATTTGGAGGGCTTTGAGACGATCCCAATAATTTAGGTGCTTTATTGCGTCTATGCGTGCCGTATATGTTCTCTGTATTCCCTCTATTTCAGCAATCTCTCCTGCTCTGAAGGGGGAAGTGAGTACTGAGCAGTACTCAAGACGGGACAACACAAGTGACTTGAAGAGTACAACCATTGTGATGGGATCCCTGGATTTGAAAGTTCTCGTAATCTATCCTATCATTTTTCTGGCTGTCGCAATATTTGCTTGGTTATGCTCCTTAAACGTTAGGTCGTCAGCCATTATTATTCCCAAATCCATTACATGCTGTTTTAATACTATGGGTACATTTGATTGTGTTTTGTACTCTGTATTATGTTTAAGGTCCTCATTTTTACCGTACCTGAGTACCTGGAATTTATCACTGTTAAACATCATGTTATTTTCTGATGCCCAGTCGAAAACTTTATTAATATCAGCTTGAAGTTTTTCAATATCCTCAGCCGAGGTAATTTTCATACTGATTTTTGTGTCAAATCCTTTAATTAAATCCTTTAAAAAGGATAAATCCTTTAATTGGTTGAAATTGGTTTTAACATTCGAAATCTAATTTGTTGATGTTAAATAATATAATATGTTGATGTTGATAATATAAGGTTCAAATTTATTAAGATACATACTTTAAAAACTATTTCTATTTGATACCAACAGTATCACGTTAAGAGAAGCGTCTCGCCTTGCTAACCCAAGTATAAAATATATAAAGAAACGGTGCAACGTTACTGGTATCTGCAGTACAAATTTATGTCCCTATTTAAAAAAAAAAATAAACTGAACCAATCACTGCCACTCCTCACACCAATGCAACAATAAAGAGAGTGATAACAGTGCTTCACATTCGATAATGTTAAATTATTTAACAAATGACGAGATAATGAACTTTGGAACAAATGTACAGCTCTCTGACCTTCATATAAAATCTGCATGTGACCTCATCAAACAAACTGTGCCAAGCCTAGAAGGCCTTCATGACCCAGCGTGGTAGCGGGACCTCTCCTGGCCAGTTACAATTGGTGAATTTATTCAAATTATCCAAGTTGATGGTTGTCACTTGTCACTGGGCCACCGTTTCCAACATTGGAGTAACTGGACAAATTAACATATACGACACCAGGCATAAATTACCATCCAAATCTACTGAAGTTATCTTGTATGCTCTTGCTAATTGCCAGGATGATAAGCTGATATGCAATATAATGAATGTCAGCAGACACAAGGACTCAAGTATGAGTGGGGTATATGCTGTGGCGTTTGCTGCATCACTTGCAAGTGGTGTAGATCCGGTGAACCTCGTATGATATGCAGAATGAGACAACATCTTCAAGAGAACTTTAAAGGAAAGTGTCTCATCTCATTCCCTGCAGCTCAGACACTGAGAAGAAAACGAATCATCCGGTCATGCTCGATGGAAGTGTACTGCATTTGCAGAAAGCTAAATGATTTGAAGCTGATGGTATGCTGTGAACGTTGCAATATTTGGCACCATGGATCATGTGTAGGTGTTACAGAATGTAATGATGATTCGTGGATTTGTTTTTTGTGCGCTAGCAAGTTGTAAATTATAATTTAAAATACTTAATTAATACATTATTATTATTATTATTATTATTATTATTATTATTATTATTATTATTATTATTATAACCTTACCAAATGCTTTGCTGAATCAAATAATGTTATTACTTTCAATGTGTTACAATAGCATAATTAAGTGCTGCAAGTGTCAGGTCTTTTATATAGTCGGTATTTGTTATATTCTGTATTCTTTTTATGTTATTTAAATTTCAAATAGAATAGTTTTTAAAGTATGTATCTTAATAAATTTGAACCTTATATTATTTAACATCAACAAATTAGATTTCGAATGTTAAAACCAATTTCAACTAATTAAAGGATTTATTCTTTAATGTTAAAAATTGTTCAAACTGAAATAAATATATAACACTGTACGGTACAGTTGTGTTTAATTATGTTTTGCGATTCCTTTGGAAAAGGTATTTGTGCACCAAGTACTACTAGGTCATTATGAGATATGCTGAATGTTGTCAATATACCATCTGAATACGCCTCACTTTGCGTTCATCATTGGACGTCCTAATGATTAAGGTCCCCAAAAGGACTTAATCAGACCTCAGTGGATATTTTTACTCTCCCTCTCTCTCTCTCAGAGCATCCCTTTATGTGTTGTATGTGGGTGCTGAAGTTCAGTCTCTTGTCTATGTACCCAAGCAAACCCAAGCAAACTACTGTGGAAATGTGCAGGACAAACATATCAATTGTGACACTAGCTCTCCACATATAGCATTTGCTTAATTTAGAAACTGTACTTGTGGTCGATCTCGAACACATGTTGTTGATGTGACGATGTGTTATGAATTTTGTGGCTAGCTCCTCAAGATTGTAACTTGCTTAGATAAATAAATTGTGTGTTCAGTCCCTGAACCCATTATGTGATAAATTAACTAAACTAAAAACTGTAGTATGGCGACGAAACCTGAACTGCATAATGTAAATAGGGATTAACCAGAAAAAGATATAGGTGAAGAATAACACCAGGTAACTGTAAAGCTGCCGCCCAGTTGGGTGGGTGTGGAGCACATGACTGTAAAGCTGCCGCCCAGTTGGGTGGGTGTGCAGCAAGACTAGTAACTGTGTGACTCACCATAAATGTAAAGTGCCTTGTATAGTGACTGTTGTGAGCCTCTTGTTGAATCACTTGTGACACAAAAGATTACTGATGTGTGTATTTGTGGTGGTGATTAAATATGTATGTGAATGTATATATGTATGCGTATGAATATGTTCATGTATGCATAAGTATGTGTACATTAATAATTTTGTAACTAGCGTCAAAAGATTGTTATTTGCTTAGCTAAACGAACTAGAGGGTTCAGTTCCTGAACCGATTATGTGCCTCTGTAATCCTTTACACCACCGCATACGGGATGTGTATTATGGGGTGCATAATAAAGAAAGAAAATGAATGGACCGAACCCCACAATTCATTTAGCTAAGCAAGTTACAATCTTAATGAGCTAGTTACAAAATTCACTATAAGTCGTCACATCATAAATGGGTTCGAGATCGACCACAAGTAGTGCATTACATAAATTTATCAGTATTGTGCAGCCTGTGATCCTCGCCTGGCTGGATACTGATACCTAGGTAATTTTCATGTGTCCGGACACCGGCGATAAGGTGGTATTATTTATTTAACTTAAGAGATATATATTTTTAAATGTTGTCACATTAACGACTACATCTTCCTTTCTTCTGACATATAGATTTTTAAGATTAATTAAAATTTATGGAAACTAATTATACAATTTATTGGCTGGTGTGCAGGGCTTCACACTCTCAGAGCAAGCCATCAAGTAACTATCAAAACGCATATATCTTCGTTTTCACTTCAGTTATATTTATGACAAAGGATTTTAAATGTATCCTATATTTCTACCTTTCTGATGACATAAATACTTTCGTTAATTACAATATCTAGATCAAACTAATATTGATTTTCAAAAGGTTGTATATTTTCCATCAATGGAGAGCATCAGCCAAGAAGCCTTCTTTAAAATATGAATATCTTTCCTCACCTAATAAGACCTAATCTCTGAATAAAACGCAAAAAAAAAACTTGATTGTAACCTATCCACCGCTGCCCATTGGATGGGGGAGAGGGGGTTATGTGTAGGATAAACATATCAATTGTGACACTAGCCCTCCATATATGTCAGTTGCTTAAATTATAAACTGTACTTGTGGTCGGTCTCGAGCCCATTGTTGATGTGACAATGTGTATTGACTTTTGTAACTAGCTTATCAAGATTATAACTTGCTTGGCTATATGAATTGTGGGGCTCATTTCCTGAGCCCATTATGCGCCTCTGTAACACTCCACTATCGTCCATAGGATGGGTATGGAGTGCATAATAAATGAACTAAACTAAGCTCTGCCTTTTTGATAATATATACAATTATTAGCTTTATTTGTGAATCTCAATTAATTAAACAATATATCACAGAGCCTGTAGGGTTCGGTGAGATGAGCGAAGAGACATGGGAGATTTTACATAGGTACAGTACATGGTAGTTTAAGTAGCGAACGCATGTCAACGAATAACGAGTATATATAACAAAACCATTGTCCTATGAAGTCGATTTAACTTCCAAACATATATTTTTTAATTAATGTTAAATGTTTTCTGGCTAGTTATGTTAGATTTTATTAAAAATACGTATTCTACTTGTTAACATTATAATTTAAATTTGTGATAATTTGAGCAGAGAAGTGCGACAACTGGATATGCCAACAAACACTTTCCAAACAACGATATATCTTGGATAAGTCGCTCCACAACATTGACGCTTGGACCGTCGACTTCCTTTGATGCTACTTATTTCATAATGAAATTATATTAGTTTGGAGTAAATATATGTTTTCTCATGTTCTGCATTCAGCACCCACATTATAGTGAGTAAATATACCATATTACTTCATTACTTAAATAATGCTAGGAGGGTTTGAGTAGCTTTGGGTATTTAGTGCACAGAATCTCCAATAGATGGGGCGAGAGTCGCCCCATCTCTCTCACCCGAGAGAGAGTCGAAACTTAATTTAAAATTGATATATCTTTGTTCTCGAACATGATATATTTCATTTGGTGCAATTATAATAATGTTCATATATCGGTCTTTCTGGAGGCATATAAGATTTTAGGCTTTATTAGCGTATCTTTGTTAATTATACAATATATCGGCAAGTGCGTAGGCGTCTGCACTCAATGCCCGACAAGCTACTGAGCGCTACTATAAAAACATATGTATCTTCACTTGAGCTATAAATATGTCTATTGTAATGAATTTAAAATGAAGCTCTTATTTCTATCTTGCTTAAGACTTATAAAACATTTGTGTTTATTAACGAATTTACGTGAAATAAACATTGATCTGAGAGAGAGTTGCTCTGTCGTTCAGTCTGTACGGGGTGGGAGCTCCGTAATTTTTAAAATACAATAATCTTCATTAGAAATTTAAATATGTCTATAGTAAAGTGTTTAAGTGAAGCTTATATGTCTGTCTTTCTTGAGACATATAAAACATATATGTTTACTAACGAATTCACGTGAAATAAACATTGTTCTGAGAGAGAGTTGCTCGGTCGATCGATCTGTCCGGGGTCGGAGCTCGGCTATTATAAAAGTACACGTATCTTCGGTTTAAATTTAAATATGCCCATGGTAAGGTATTTAGAATGAAGCTTATATTTCTATCTTTCTTGTGACATATAAAACTTTTACGTTTATTAAGGAATCTGCGTGAAATAGGCATGGTTCTGAGATGAATGCTGCGGTTTTCGAGCTCGACGCGCGGCAATGGACGCCATATACACATCCAGTGGGTGTTATTGGACCCCATACCCATTTTATGGGTGGTTGGAGCCCCATACCCATTCTATGGGTGGTTGGAGCCCCATACCCATCCTGTGGGTTGTAGTGGACGCCATACCCATCCTGTGGGTGGTATTGCACCCCTTACTCACCTAACAGGTGGTAGTGGACAATATACCGATCCTGTAGTTGGTATAGTAGACACAATACCATCCTGTTTAGAGTAGTTTACCCCATAGACATTCCAATGAACCATCGTTTTCTGTTAGCGTTCCTACAAAACATCCTTTAAAGATTTGTAAAGCACCAACTATGGTATATAATATTAATTGGTGAAGGACTGTTATTCTATGTAATAATTTTTAGTGCTTATTATAATTTACTAAGAACAACTAATATTTCTCAAAACAAAACTACGAACCTTCAATAGGAAGTAGCTGATCTATAATATTCTAAGAGCATGGACAATAGTAGGTAAATTTCACAACCCATGTGGGACCTGAAAAGTACAATTTTCCTTATAATTGAACCAATCACGACTATTCTGCTATCTAGGTTGACGGACGGGTACTGTGAGACGCAAGTTGGTACGTGAGGAAGAGTTTGGGCCTTGGAAAAAAAAGTAACTGGGAATATATCACATATTTACTAATTCATATTCAACATATTGACTTTAAGCATTAAGTCATATATGTGCTGTCTTGTGTGAGAACGGGTTGGACTTTTTATACCCAACATATTCCAAGTCCTAAAAGCGGCAGTGAGTGACATTTTGCACAAAATCCCCTGCAGTTTTCGAAATATCCCAAATATCCCAATTTCGAGGCCTGAGCCATATTTTGGAGCCAAATTCTGGCTTTCTGCACGTATTCGCTGTTTGAAATTACACTTTTTTATACCCAACATATGCCAAGTACTAAAAGGGGCGTTTGGTCACATTTGTCCCAATCACCCCTGCAATTATAAAAATATCCAAAACATCCCAATTACGAGCCATGAGCCATATTTTGGAGCCGAATTCTGGCTCTCTGCACGTATTCGCAGTTTGAAATTGTGACTTTTTTATACCCAACATATGCCAAGTACTGAAAGCGGCAGTTGGTCACATTTGTCCCAAACCCCCCTGTAGTTTTCAAAATATCCCAAACATCCCAAATTCGAGGCCTGAGCCATATTTTGGAGCCAAATTCAGGCTCTCTGCACGTATTCGCAGTTTGAAATACGACTTTTCAAACCCAACATATGCCAAGTACTGAAAGCGGCAATTGGTCACATTTGTCCCAAACCCCCCTGCCGTTTTCAAAATATCCCAAACATCCCAAATTCGAGGCCTGAGCCATATTTTGGAGCCAAATTCTGGCTCTATTCAAGTATTCGCAGTTTGAAATTACGACTTTTTATACCCAACATATGCCAAGTCCTGAAAGCTGCGTTTGGTCACATTTGTCCCAATCCCCCCTGCATTTTTCAAAATATCCCAAACATCCCAAATTCGAGGCCTGAGCCATATTTTGGAGCCAAATTCTGGCTCTCTGCACGTATTCGCAGTTTGAAATTACGAATTTTTTATACCCAACAAATGCCAAGTACTGAAAGCGGCGTTTGGTCACATTTGTCCCAATCCCCCCTGCATTTTTCAAAATATCCCAAACATCCCAAATTCGAGGCCTGAGCCATATTTTGGAGCCAAATTCTGGCTCTCTGCACGTATTCGCAGTTTGAAATTACGACTTTTTATACCCAACATATGCGAAGTACTGAAAGCAGCGTTTGGTCACATTTGTCCCAAACCTCCCGGCAGTTTTCAAAATATCCCAAACATCCCAATTTCGAGGCCTGAGACATATTTTGGAGCCAAATTCAGGCTCTCTGTATGCATTCGCAGTTTGAAATTACGACTTTTTATACCCAACATATGCCAAGTACTAAAAGGGGCGTTTGGTCACATTTGTCCCAATCCCCCCTGCAATTTTCAAGATATCCCAAACATCCCAATTTCCAGGCCTGAGCCATATTTTCGAGCCAAATTCTGGCTCTCTGCACGTATTCGCAGTTTGAAATTACGACTTTTTATACTCAACATATGCCAAGTCCTGAAAGCGGCAGTGAGTGATATTTTGTACAAACTCCCCTGCAGCTTGCGAAATATCCCAAATATCTCAATTTCGAGGCCTGAGCCATATTTTGGAGACAAATTCTGGTTCTATGTACGTATTCGCAGTTTGAAATTGCGACTTTTTTATACCCAACATATACCAAGTACTGAAAGCGGCGTTTAGTCATATATGTCACAAAGTCCCCTGCAGTTTTCAAAATATCCAAAACATCCCAATTTCGAGGCCTGAGCCATATTTTCGAGCCAAATTCTGGCTCTCTGCACGTATTCGCTGTTTTAAATTACGACTTTTTTATACCCAACATATGCCAAGTACTTAAAGGGGCGTTTGGTCACATTTGTCCCAATCCCCCCTGCAATTTTCAAAATATCCAAAACATCCCAATTTCCAGGCCTGAGCCATATTTTGGAGCCGAATTCTGGCTCTATGCACGTATTCGCAGTTTGATATTACGAATTTTTATACCCAACATATGCCAAGTCCTGAAAGCGGCAGTGAGTCACATTTTGCACAAACTCCCTTGCAGTTTTCAAAATATTCCAAACATCCCAATTTCGAGGCCTAAGCCATATTTTGGAGCCAAATTCTGGCTCAATGCACGTATTCGCAGTTTGAAATTACGACTTTTTATACCCAACATATGCCAAGTCCTGAAAGCGCCAGAGAGTGACATTTTGCACAAACTCCCCTGCAGTTTTCGAAATATCCCAAATATCCCAATTTCGAGGACTGAGCAATATTTTCGAGCCAAATCCTGGCTCTCTGCACGTATTCGTTGTTTGAAATTACGACTTTTTTATACCCAACATATGCCAAGTACTGAAAGCGGCATTTGGTCACATTTGGCTCAAACCTTCCTGCAGTTTTCAAAATATCCCAAACATCCCAATTTCGCGGCCTTAGCCATATTTGGGAGTCAAATTCAGGCTCTCTGCACGTATTCGCAGTTTGAAATTACGACTTTATATACCCAACATATGCCAAGTACTGAAAGCGGCGTTTGGTCATATTTGTCTCAAACTCCCCTGCAGTTTTCAAAATATCCCAGATATCTCAATTTCGAGGCCTGAGCCATATTTTGGAGCCAAATTCTGGCTATCTGCACGTATTCGCAGTTTGAAATTGCGAATTATTATACCCAACATATGCCAAGTACTGAAAGCGGCAATGAGTCACATTTTGCACAAACTTCCCTGCAGTTTTCAAAATATCCCTAAAATCCCAATTTCAAGGCCTGATCCATATTTTGTAGCCAAACTCAGGCTCTCTGCACGTATTCGCAGTTTGAAATTACGACTTTTTATACCCAACATATGCCAAGTACTGAAAGCGGCGTTTGGTCACATTTGTCCCAAACCTCCCTGCAGTTTTCAAAATATCCCAAACATCCCAATTTCGAAGCCTGAGCCCTATTCTGGAGCCAAATTCTGGCTCTCTGCACGTTTTCGCAGTTTGATATTACGACTTTTTATACCCAACATATGCCAAGTCCTAAAAGCGGCAGTGCGTAACTTTGTGCACAAACTCCCCTGCAGTTTTCGAAATATCCCAAATATCCCAATTTCGGGGCCTGAGCTATTATTTGGAACCAAATTCTGGTTCTCTGCACGTATTCGCTGTTTGAAATTACAACTTTTTTATACCCAACTTATGCCAAGGACTGAAAGCGGCGTTTGGTCACATTTGTCCCAAACCTCCCTGTAGTTTTTTAAATATCCCAAACATCCCAATTTCGAGGCCTGAGACATATTTTGGAGCCAAATTCAGGCTCTCTGTACGTATTCGCAGTTTGAAATTACGACTTTTTATACCCAACATATGCCAAGTACTGAAAGCGGCGTTTGGTCATATTTGTCCCAAACCTTCCTGCAGTTTTCAAAATATCCTAAACATCCCAATCTCGAGGCCTGAGATATATTTTGGAGCCAAATTCAGGCTCTCTGTAGGTATTCGCAGTTTGAAATTACGACTTTTTATACCCAACATATGCCAAGTACTGAAAGCGGCGTTTGGTCATATTTATCCCAAACTACCCTGCAGTTTTCAAAATATCCCAAACATCACAATATCTAGGCCTGAGCCATATTTTGGAGCCATGTTCTTGCTCTATGCACGTATTCGCTGTTTGAAATTACACTTTTTTATACCCAACATATGCCAAGTACTAAAAGGGGCGTTTGGTCACATTTGTCCCAATCACCCTTGCAATTATAAAAATATCCAAAACATCCCAATTACGAGGCCTGAGCCATATTTTGGAGCCGAATTCTGGCTCTCTGCACGTATTCGCAGTTTGAAATTGTGACTTTTTTATACCCAACATATGCCAAGTACTGAAAGAGGCGTTTGGTCATTGTTATAAATGATATGAGTGGGGCTTCTATGGGGTACTGGTACTATTAAGGGGTATAGGTAGTTAGAAGACAGGAGTATCAAATATGGGAGAGCTAAAAGGCCCGGCCCCCAAAATAAACTATCCACAGTAGTAATAACTTGCTACAAGACCAAATATGTTCGTCTAAGGGTTGATCACTGCGCTCCCACCTTGGAAGAAGAGATACTCTGTAATTCATGTACTTATTTATTAACCCGTTAACAACCCCCCATATACACTCACACCAATAACAATAATAATAATAACTTTACCACACTATCTTACGTTAAAAGCCTTGGTCCACGTAGGCAGGATACAAGGTTTACACTAATAACAAGCTAGGGTAAAGTACTACTGGATAAGCACTGAAGCTGGATGCAGCTTAGGGTAGTGAAACCACGTGGGACCCTAATACAAAACACAACACTTAGGGGTACCCAAACACTGGCAAAATACTATCCCCAGGTCTCCCCAATCGTTACTACCAGAGTAGGCACACTTACACCATATAATACTTAACTTAAGGGTACAGGAACTTCAGGTAAGGGAAATAAGTAAGAGGAGAAGGAAGGAGAGTAGGGATACAGCCACAGAGTAGGTCTTAACCTCACGCCACCAGCCAAGAGAAGAGCGAGCTCCTCGCGACCACCTGGCCTCCCTCATGTCGTGGTGCCGGAAGGAGCCTAATTGATCGTGCAGCTAAGCACATTAAAGATCTTCCCCTATGCAACGTATTGTTACTTTATGAATGATTAGAAAGTATTAGTAAGCAAAGTTGGTGCCTATGTTATTATTTAATAATCAACCCCCAGCTCAGTCTTTAAATGCTCTTTGAGAAACAATAATAGTCTTACGTCTGGCAGGGAAGATACAAACAATTTCCATTCGAAATGCGCCAACTGTACTACTTAGGAAGTTTAATAGCTCAATTTTGACCTCTGGTTTCCACTGGAGAACCCAGGGTCGTAACACTCCTCCCCCCTTCAGAGAGAAAAAAAAAAATGTGACCACTAGAATAGTAGTCATATTTTTTTTTTGTAAGAGTATACAGAGAACAAAAAGAAAAACATGACAAAAACAAAAAATCAATCAAAAGCAATTTCTCTGCAAAAAAAAATACAAAGGAGTTCTCTGAAAGAAAAAAAAACATACACAACAAAAATAAAAGAACAGGGAAGTAAATAAATTGGACACGGAATATTTAATGTCACAGGAGAACCTAAAAAAAAATAACTAAAGCATGACAGTTGGTAAATGGCTTTCTGTGGCTCAGATGAATGTTATTCAGGCAACCGGGACAGAGCGTCGGCTATCACGTTGAGTCTGCCCGGTAGGTGGGTAATGGAAAGATTGAAGTCCTGTAGGTACAACGCCCACCTGAGGATGCGTTTATTCTTACCCTTCATCTGAGTCAGGAAGACTAGTGGGTTATGGTCCGTGTACACTTCCACTATATTACCTGTGAGGTAAACTTCGAACTTTTTACATGTTAACACTAGCGCCAACGCCTCTTTTTCTACCACTGAATAATTGCGTTGCGCCTTGTCGAATTTCACAGAGTAATAATATACTGGGTGTTCCACCTGATCATCCCCAGTTTGCAACAACACTGCACCAGCACCCGAGTCAGACGCGTCAACATGAATTTTAAACGGTCGGTCGAACCTTGGACTAGCAAGCACTGGGGCGGAAGCCAAGATCAATTTCAAATTTTTAAATGCCTCTGCACAGTCTGATGACCACTTAAATTTAACGGCTTTCCGCAACAAGTCTGTGAGAGGAGTGGCAACACTGGAAAAGTTCTGACAAAAACGTCGATAGTACGCACACATACCGATAAATCTTTGAACGTCCTTTTTAGACTTTAGTACTGGATACTCCAGAATGGCATTGATTTTATCTTGCCGAGGTAACACTTTTCCTTGGCCCACTTCATAACCGAGGTACGTCACTGTGCCTTGGCCAAAATGACACTTTTTAGCATTTAAGGTAAGATTTGCCCTTTTCAAGATGGCAAACAACTGGCGTAACCTAGCTATGTGGTCAGCCCAATTACTGTCAAACAGCACGATATCATCTAAATACGCCCGACAATTTGGCACCTTAGCGAGTAGAGAGTTCATGAGTCTCTGGAACGTGGCAGGGGCATTACGCAAGCCGAACGGTAACACTTGATACTCAAAAACACCCTCGGGTGTCACAAACGCGGTGAGCTGTTTAGCACGTTCAGTGAGTGGGATTTGATAATACCCCCTCGAGAGGTCGAATTTCGAAACGTACTTGGCATTTCCCAACTCGTCAATGCAGTCCTCGAGGAGGGGCAGCGGATAGGCATCCACAATGGTCACCTTGTTGAGCTGCCGATAGTCGGTGCATAATCGCCAGGAGCCGTCTGGTTTGGGGACCAAAAGGCAGGGCGAGCACCAAGAGCCCTGGCTCGGCCGGATGAGGCCGTGCTGGAGCAAGAAGTCGACCTCCTTCCGTACGATGGCCTTCTTTTCTGGACTCATCCGATAGGGTTGAAGGCGAATGGGAGTGTAGTCCGTCAACTCGACATCATGGCAAATGGCATCAGTCTGGGTCGGGACCTCCCCGAACAGACTGGAGAATTCATCAACCAACGACTGCACCTCTTCACGTTGGGCCATCTGCAAATGGGACAGTTCCTCCACAGCATTCACAGAACTAGAATTATTAAAAATGAGATTAGTTGGGTCCCCAGAACAATCATCCCCTCTCTCACTGGAAATGGAAACATTGGTTAGTGCAATGGGCCTGGGGCCCTGGAACTTCTTCAGTCGATTTACATGTATGAGCTACATGTAAATCGACGTTTGTTACGTTTGTCAGAGTGCCTCACTTTGTACGTGAGGTCCCCAGTCTTTTCTGTCACAATGTAGGGGCCTTCGTACTTGTGGGACATAGTGTTCCCTAGTCGAGGCTTTAATACCAGGACAGGGTCGCCAGGCTGAAATACCCGTAACTTAGATTTAGCATCGTTACGTTCTTTCATCTTTTCTTGGGCCTTGCCAAGATACTTTAATGCAGCCGCCTTGCAGTCCTTGAGTCTCTGGTGGTGTTGCGCAAAGAAAGCCGAACCTTCGGATAACGTTACGTTCCCTAACAGATTCTCCTGTAACATTTGCAAGGGTCCACGAACTTTATGGCCAAAGACTAACTCAAAAGGAGAACAGCCCAGTGAACTTTGTAATCCCTCTCTAGCCGCAAACAAAACATACGGTAAATTCTCATCCCAGAAGGTGTGGGAACTCTCGCACGATGTCTTCAACATCTGCTTCAGAGTTAGATGGAAACGTTCAATTACCCCCTGACTCTGTGGATGGTATGGGCTGGAAACCTTATGAGTTATTCCATGTTCCTTACAAAATTGCTCGAAAACATCAGACTTAAAATTAGTACCATTGTCAGTTTGCACGACCCGAGGCAGTCCAAAAGTGGAAAAAAATTGCAACATACGAGCAACAACAGTTTTTGCTCGGATGTTCCTTACAGCAAAAGCCTCTGGGTAACGAGTAGTGATACACATCATCGTGATTAGGTAAATATTACCAGACTTAGTTCTAGGTAATGGTCCAACACAGTCCATTACCACATGAGAAAATGGTTCCTCCGGCACGACAATAGGCCTTAGAGGAGCTTTAGGTGGAGTCTGGTTTGGTTTCCCAACCAGTTGACAAACAATACACGCATTACAAAATTTTGCCACATCGCTTTTCAGCTTGGGCCAGAAAAAATACTTTAAAATTTTGTGATACGTAATATTAATACCTTGATGTCCCCCCATAGAATCATCATGAGCAGCTGCCAAAACCCTTTCTCTATAGCAGGTCGGCAACATAACCTGGTGGACTACCTCCCACTCATTTGACAAGGGAGCACTCTGTGGTCTCCATTTTCTCATCAAAATCCGATCATTGTAGTAGTACCCAGTTGCTGCGTCTACAATTTCCTCCATAGAGACGGCTGTTTCATGACAATCTGCAAGAGTGGGGTCAGCTTTCTGTAACTCACTCAAGGAGGCATCTAGGCCTTGGTCAGATGCCATTGGCCGAGGCTCAACAGTGTTCTCCACCTCCCCACTACTCTCGGTAGATGGCGGTGGCAGGCTCTCCACAATGTCCTCGGCCACGTCATCGAGTCGGGCCATAAATGTGTCCGCGAGGTCCACTTGGTTTTCACCACTCGGAAAGCTCCTTGTGACCTCGGGATTTACCACCTTGGCAAGCACAGGGCTGCCCTTACATTTAAGTCCCATAGACCTGGTCACCGCGCACGCAGGGTACACAACATTATCCTCTGCGGCGGGTGGATCCAGGCAAACCTTAGGGGTAGGCAACATAATAGGCAGTCTGGAGTCCCCTACCTTATCCCCTGCTAAATCATTACCAACTATTACATCAACATTAGGGAAAGGTAGGTATGGAGTGACTCCGACTGTACAAACACCCTTGTGGAAATCAGATTCCAGGGTAACCTTATGGAGGGGTACTGCCCGAGTATCACTAGTGACACCCTCGACCAGTACCACCTCTCCAGTGTCGAGAGTGTTGGCACCTTGCAACGCACTCTCTAAAATTAAAGTCTGGATGGCACCGGTGTCTCGGAAGATCACCACGTCCTTCCAGGAAGAACCCTCAGACAAAAGTAGTCTCCCTTTCGATAAGAATGGGGTAAGCAAGTCCAACCACTGTGGGTTGGAGGTCTTACTCCCTAACCCTTCTGAAAGCCTCAAGCCCTGTGTCACAACTAGAGCATTGGGTCTTTTTTCAGGGTGCAGTTGCCAACAACGGCTAATAGTGTGGTTTGGACGATTACAGTGACCACAAAAACGTCGGGGAGAAGAGACATTACTAACAGAATTACCCTTCGGTTCACCTTTAGGTGCCGTTGGGCTAGACACTTTAACAGGGTTAGTTATGTCTGAAACAGAAGGTGCATTAGGTAAAGGGTTAGAATGAGCTGGTCTGGACTGGCTGTGGGTATAAGGTTTGCTACTCTGTGGGGTATAATTATTTTTATTGGGCCTTTTGCCCGCCAATTGGTAGTTTTCTGCCAACTTGGCCAAATCCCCTATTTTAGAATTTAACTCTATCCTTCCTTTAATGTATTGTGATACGTTCTCTGGCATAACATCTATAAAATGCTCCATTAAAATTAAGTTCCTGAGAGCCTCGTATGTTTCGGCTTTCGCCGAGCGAATCCATCTATCAAACAATCGAATTTGATCATTCACAAATTCAGTGAGCGGTTGGTTGTGAGTAGGCCTAAGGTTACGATAAACTTGGCGGTGAGCTTCAGGAGTAATTTCATATGCCCGCAAAATACCTTCCCTGACTTTATCATATTCGAAACACTCGTCGTCAGGCATGTTTATAAAAATATCTTGTGCTTTACCCCTAAGTCTTCCCTGTAGGATTTTCACCCACTCTTCCTTTGGCCAGTTCATGGACGTGGCCACTCTCTGAAAATGGTTGAAAAACCTTTCAGGGTCAGACTCGGAAAATTCAGGCAAATTATGCTTTTTCTCATAATGCCTGGGGTTTGAATCCCCGGCAGGTGGAGTTCCAGTGGCATTCGCTCTAATTCTAGCCTCCTCGGTTTTGAGTTTTTGCTCCTCTAATTTTATTTTTGCTAACTCTAAAGCTAATTCACTTTCCCTATGAGTTGCACTTTCTGCTTGGCTAGGCTGGCATAAAGGTGTATCACTTGCCAATAGTTGTTCATCAATACAATGTTCTAATATTTCATTTACCAAAGTCCACTTTTTATCTGCGACATTTAATTCTAGGCCAAATTCCTGGCCTAACAATACTAAATTAGACTTTTTAAGTTTCTTTATCTCTACCACTGAAGGCTCCCTTGCCAGTTTCTGCATTTCAGAAGACATCACTAATAATTTTAGCTCCCAGCCAAAGAAAAAATTAAAAAATAAAAATTGGAAAAAAAAAATTTGCACGGCCCCTAACACAAGGCCACACTAACCTTAATCGTGAAGGGATCCAGCTAGGTGTCCAGTCAGTGCAAGAATGTCCTTTGCTAGATGAGCTGGACCCTAGGCTAGCACACAACCGTTCTGCGGAAATAAAAAATTTTAATTTTGGCACTCAAGAATCTAATTTTTTACACTTATAATGTTCATCCCGGACAGGCCCCCACTTGTTATAAATGATATGAGTGGGGCTTCTATGGGGTACTGGTACTATTAAGGGGTATAGGTAGTTAGAAGACAGGAGTATCAAATATGGGAGAGCTAAAAGGCCCGGCCCCCAAAATAAACTATCCACAGTAGTAATAACTTGCTACAAGACCAAATATGTTCGTCTAAGGGTTGATCACTGCGCTCCCACCTTGGAAGAAGAGATACTCTGTAATTCATGTACTTATTTATTAACCCGTTAACAACCCCCCATATACACTCACACCAATAACAATAATAATAATAACTTTACCACACTATCTTACGTTAAAAGCCTTGGTCCACGTAGGCAGGATACAAGGTTTACACTAATAACAAGCTAGGGTAAAGTACTACTGGATAAGCACTGAAGCTGGATGCAGCTTAGGGTAGTGAAACCACGTGGGACCCTAATACAAAACACAACACTTAGGGGTACCCAAACACTGGCAAAATACTATCCCCAGGTCTCCCCAATCGTTACTACCAGAGTAGGCACACTTACACCATATAATACTTAACTTAAGGGTACAGGAACTTCAGGTAAGGGAAATAAGTAAGAGGAGAAGGAAGGAGAGTAGGGATACAGCCACAGAGTAGGTCTTAACCTCACGCCACCAGCCAAGAGAAGAGCGAGCTCCTCGCGACCACCTGGCCTCCCTCATGTCGTGGTGCCGGAAGGAGCCTAATTGATCGTGCAGCTAAGCACATTAAAGATCTTCCCCTATGCAACGTATTGTTACTTTATGAATGATTAGAAAGTATTAGTAAGCAAAGTTGGTGCCTAAGTTATTATTTAATAATCAACCCCCAGCTCAGTCTTTAAATGCTCTTTGAGAAACAATAATAGTCTTACGTCTGGCAGGGAAGATACAAACAATTTCCATTCGAAATGCGCCAACTGTACTACTTAGGAAGTTTAATAGCTCAATTTTGACCTCTGGTTTCCACTGGAGAACCCAGGGTCGTAACAGTCATATTTGTCCCAAACTCCCCTGCAATTTTCAAAATATTCTAAATATCCCAATTTCGAGGCCTGAGCCATATTTTGGAGCCAAATTCAGGCTCTCTGCACGTATTCGCAGTTTGAAATACGACTTTTCAAACCCAACATATGCCAAGTACTGAAAGCGGCAATTGGTCACATTTGTCCCAAACCCCTCTGCAGTTTTCAAAATATCCCAAACATCCCAATTTCGAGGCCTGAGCCATATTTTGGAGCCAAATTCTGGCTTTATTCAAGTATTCGCAGTTTGAAATTACGAATTTTTATACCTAACATATGCCAAGTCCTGAAAGCGGCAGTGAGTGACATATTGCACAAACTCTCCTGCAGGTTTCGAAATATCCCAAATATCCTAATTTCGAGGCCTGAGCCATATTTTGGAGCAAAATTCTGGCTCTCAGCACGTATTTTGCAGTTTAAAATTACGAATTTTTTATACCCAACATATGCCAAGTACTGAAAGCGGCGTTTGGTCACATTTGTCCCAATCCCCCCTGCATTTTTCAAAATATCCCAAACATCCCAAATTCGAGGCCTGAGCCATATTTTGGAGCCAAATTCTGGCTCTCTGCACGTATTCGCAGTTTGAAATTACGACTTTTTATACCCAACATATGCGAAGTACTGAAAGCAGCGTTTGGTCACATTTGTCCCAAACCTCCCGGCAGTTTTCAAAATATCCCAAACATCCCAATTTCGAGGCCTGATACATATTTTGGAGCCAAATTCAGGCTCTCTGTACGCATTCGCAGTTTGAAATTACGATTTTTTATACCCAACATATGCCAAGTACTAAAAGGGGCGTTTGGTCACATTTGTCCCAATCCCCCCTGCAATTTTCAAAATATCCCAAACATCCCAATTTCGAGGCCTGAGCCATATTTTGGAGCCAAATTCTGGCTCTCTGCACGTATTCGCTGTTTTAAATTACGACTTTTTTATACCCAACATATGCCAAGTACTAAAAGGGGCGTTTGGTCACATTTGTCCCAATCCCCCATGCAATTTTCAAAATATCCAAAACATCCCAATTTCCAGGCCTGAGCCATATTTTGGAGCCGAATTCTGGCTCTCTGCACGTATTCGCAGTTTGAAATTACGACTTTTTATAATCAACATATGCCAAGTCCTGAAAGCGGCAGTGAGTGATATTTTGCACAAACTCCCCTGCAGCTTGCGAAATATCCCAAATATCTCAATTTCGAGGCCTGAGCCTTATTTTGGAGACAAATTCTGGTTCTATGTACGTATTCGCAGTTTGAAATTGCGAATTTTTTATACCCAACATATACCAAGTACTGAAAGCGGCGTTTGGTCATATATGTCACAAAGTCCCCTGCAGTTTTCAAAATATCCCAAACATCCCAATTTCAAGGCCTGAGCCATATTTTGGAGCCAAATTCTGGCTCTATGCACGTATTCGCAGTTTGATATTACGAATTTTTATACCCAACATATGCCAAGTCCTGAAAGCGGCAGTGAGTCACATTTTGCACAAACTCCCTTGCAGTTTTCAAAATATTCCAAACATCCCAATTTCGAGGCCTAAATTCGTTGTTTTAAATTACGACTTTTTTATACCCAACATATACCAAGTACTGTAAGCGGCGTTTGGTCACATTTGGCTCAAACCTTCCTGCAGTTTTCAAAATATCCCAAACATCCCAATTTCGAGGCCTGAGCCATATTTGGGAGCCAAATTCAGGCTCTCTGCACGTATTCGCAGTTTGAAATTACGACTTTATATACCCAACATATGCCAAGTACTGAAAGCGGCGTTTGGTCATATTTGTCTCAAACTCCCCTGCAGTTTTCAAAATATCCCAGACATCTCAATTTCGAGGCCTGAGCCATATTTTGGAGCCAAATTCTGGCTATCTGCACGTATTCGCAGTTTGAAATTGCGACTTATTATACCCAACATATGCCAAGTACTGAAAGCGGCAATGAGTCACATTTTGCACAAACTTCCCTGCAGTTTTCAAAATATCCCTAAAATCCCAATTTCAAGGCCTGAGCCATATTTTGTAGCCAAATTCAGGCTCTCTGCACGTATTCGCAGTTTGAAATTACTACTTTTTATACCCAACATATGCCAAGTACTGAAAGCGGCGTTTGGTCACATTTGTCCCAAACCTCCCTGCAGTTTTCAAAATATCCCAAACATCCCAATTTCGAGGCCTGAGCCCTATTCTGGAGCCAAATTCTGGCTCTCTGCACGTTTTCGCAGTTTGATATTACGACTTTTTATACCCAACATATGCCAAGTCCTAAAAGCGGCAGTGAGTAACTTTGTGCACAAACTCCCCTGCAGTTTTCGAAATATCCCAAATATCCCAATTTCGGGGCCTGAGCTATATTTTGGAGCCAAATTCTGGCTCTCTGCACGTATTCGGTGTTTGAAATTACAACTTTTTTATACCCAACTTATGCCAAGTACTGAAAGCGGCGTTTGGTCACATTTGTCCCAATCCCCCCTGCAATTTTCAAAATATCCCAAACATCTCAATTTCGAGGCCTCAGCCATATTTTGGAGCCAAATTCTGGCACTCTGCACGTATTTGCAGTTTGAAATTTCGACTTTTTATACCTAACATATGCCAAGTACTGAAAGCAGCATTTGGTCATACTTGTCCTAAACTCCCCTGCAGTTTTCAAAATATCCCAAACATCACAATTTCTAGGCCTGAGCCATATTTTGGAGCCATGTTCTTGCTCTATGCACGTATTCGCAGTTTGAAATTACGACTTTTTATTCCCAACATATGCCAAGTCCTGAAAGCGGCAGTGAGTGAAATTTTGCACAAAATCCCCTGCAGTTTTCGAAATATCCCAAATATCCCAATTTCGAGGCCTGAGCCATATTTTGGAGCCAAATTCTGGCTCTCTGCACGTATTCGCTGTTTTAAATTACGACTTTTTTATACCCAACATATGCCAAGTACTAAAAGGGGCGTTTGGTCACATTTGTCCCAATCCCCCCTGCAATTTTCAAAATAACCAAAACATCCCAATTTCCAGCCATGAGCCATATTTTGGAGCCGAATTCTGGCTCCCTGCACGTATTCGCAGTTTGAAATTGTGACTTTTTTATTCCCAACATATGCCAAGTACTGAAAGCAACGTTTGGTCATATTTGTCCCAAACTCCCCTGCAGCTTTCAAAATATCCCAAACTTCACAATTTCGAGGCCTGAGTCATATTTTGGAGCCAAATTCTGGCTCTCTGCACGTATTCGCAGTTTGAAATTACAACTTTTTATACCCAACATATGCTAAGACCTGAAAGCGGCAGCGTGTGACATTTTGCACAAACTCGCCTGCAGTTTTCAAAATAACCCAAATATCCCAATTTCGAGGCTAGAGCCATATTTTGGAGCCAAATTCAGGCTCTCTGCACGTATTCGCAGTTTGAAAATACGACTTTTCAAACCCAACATATGCCAAGTACTGAAAGCAGCGTTTGGTCACATTTGTTCCAAACCCCCCTGCAGTTTTCAAAATATCCCAAACATCCCAATTTCAAGGCCTGAGCCATATTTTGGAGCCAAATTCTGGCTCTATGCAAGTATTCGCAGTTTGAAATTACGACTTTTTATGCCCAACATATGCCAAGTCCTGAAAGCGGCAGTGAGTGACATTTTGCACAAACTCTCCTGCAGTTTTTTAAATATCCCAAATATCCCAATTTCGAGGCCTGAGCCATATTTTGAAGCCAAATTCTGGCTCTCTGCACGTATTCGCAGTTTCAAAATACGAATTTTTTATACCCAACATATGCCAAGTACTGAAAGCGGCATTTGGTCACATTTGTCCCAATCCCCAATGCAATTTTCAAAATATCCCAAACATCCCAATTTCGAGGCGTGAGCCATATTTTGGAGCCAAATTCTGGCTCTCTGCACGTATTCGCAGTTTGAAATTACGACTTTTTATACCCAACATATGCGAAGTACTGAAAGCGGCGTTTGGTCACATTTGTCCCAAACCTCCCTGCAGTTTTTTATATATCCCAAACATCCCAATTTCGAGGCCTGAGACATATTTTGGAGCCAAATTCAGGCTCTCTGTACGTATTCGCAGTTTGAAATTACGACTTTTTATACCCAACATATGCCAAGTACTGAAAGCGGCGTTTGGTCATATTTGTCCCAAACTACCCTGCAGTTTTCAAAATATCCCAAACATCACAATATCTAGGCCTGAGCCATATTTTGGAGCCATGTTCTTGCTCTATGCACGTATTCGCAGTGTGAAATTACGACTTTTTATACCCAACATATGCCTAGTACTAAAAGGGGCGTTTGGTCACATTTGTCCCAATCACCCCTGCAATTATAAAAATATCCAAAACATCCCAATTACGAGCCATGAGCCTGATTTTGGAGCCGAATTCTGGCTCTCTGCACGTATTCGCAGTTTGAAATTGTGACTTTTTTATACCCAACATATGCCAAGTACTGAAAGCGGCAATTGGTCACATTTGTCCCAAACCCCCCTGCAGTTTTCAAAATATCCCAAACATCCCAAATTCGAGGCCTGAGCCATATTTTTGAGCCAAATTCAGGCTCTCTGCACGTATTCGCAGTTTGAAATACGACTTTTCAAACCCAACATAGGCCAAGTACTGAAAGCGGCAATTGGTCACATTTGTCCCAAACCCCCCTGCAGTTTTCAAAATATTCTAAATATCCCAATTTCGAGGCCTGAGCCATATTTTGGAGCCAAATTCAGGCTCACTGCACGTATTCGCAGTTTGAAATACGACTTTTCAAACCCAACATATGCCAAGTACTGAAAGCGGCAATTGGTCACATTTGTCCCAAACCCCCCTGCCGTTTTCAAAATATCCCAAACATCCCAAATTCGAGGCCTGAGCCATATTTTGGAGCCAAATTCTGGCTCTATTCAAGTATTCGTAGTTTGAAATTGCGACTTTTTATACCCAACATATGCCAAGTCCTGAAAGCTGCGTTTGGTCACATTTGTCCCAATCCCCACTGCATTTTTCAAAATATCCCAAACATCCCAAATTCGAGGCCTGAGCCATATTTTGGAGCCAAATTCTGGCTCTCTGCACGTATTCGCAGTTTGAAATTACGATTTTTTTATACCCAACATATGCCAAGTACTGAAAGCGGCGTTTGGTCACATTTGTCCCAATCCCCCCTGCATTTTTCAAAATATCCCAAACATCCCAAATTCGAGGCCTGAGCCATATTTTGGAGCCAAATTCTGGCTCTCTGCATGTATTCGCATTTTGAAATTACGACTTTTTATACCCAACATATGCGAAGTACTGAAAGCAGCGTTTGGTCACATTTGTCCCAAACCTCCCGGCAGTTTTCAAAATATCCCAAACATCCCAAATTCGAAGCCTGAGCCATATTTTGGAGCCAAATTCTGGCTCTCTGCACGTATTCGCAGTTTGAAATTACGAATTTTTTATACCCAACATATGCCAAGTACTGAAAGCGGCGTTTGGTCACATTTGTCCCAATCCCCCCTGCATTTTTCAAAATATCCCAAACATCCCAATTTCAAGGCCTGAGCCATATTTTGGAGCCAAATTCTGGCTCTATGCAAGTATTCGCAGTTTGAAATTACGACTTTTTATGCCCAACATATGCCAAGTCCTGAAAGCGGCAGTGAGTGACATTTTGCACAAACTCTCCTGCAGTTTTTTAAATATCCCAAATATCCCAATTTCGAGGCCTGAGCCATATTTTGAAGCCAAATTCTGGCTCTCTGCACGTATTCGCAGTTTCAAAATACGAATTTTTTATACCCAACATATGCCAAGTACTGAAAGCGGCATTTGGTCACATTTGTCCCAATCCCCAATGCAATTTTCAAAATATCCCAAACATCCCAATTTCGAGGCGTGAGCCATATTTTGGAGCCAAATTCTGGCTCTCTGCACGTATTCGCAGTTTGAAATTACGACTTTTTATACCCAACATATGCGAAGTACTGAAAGCGGCGTTTGGTCACATTTGTCCCAAACCTCCCTGCAGTTTTTTATATATCCCAAACATCCCAATTTCGAGGCCTGAGACATATTTTGGAGCCAAATTCAGGCTCTCTGTACGCATTCGCAGTTTGAAATTACGACTTTTTATACCCAACATATGCCAAGTACTGAAAGCGGCGTTTGGTCATATTTGTCCCAAACCTTCCTGAAGTTTTCAAAATATCCTAAACATCCCAATCTCGAGGCCTGAGATATATTTTGGAGCCAAATTCAGGCTCTCTGTACGTATTCGCAGTTTGAAATTACGACTTTTTATACCCAACATATGCCAAGTACTGAAAGCGGCGTTTGGTCATATTTGTCCCAAACTACCCTGCAGTTTTCAAAATATCCCAAACATCACAATATCTAGGCCTGAGCCATATTTTGGAGCCAGGTTCTTGCTCTATGCACGTATTCGCAGTGTGAAATTACGACTTTTTATACCCAACATATTCCAAGTCCTAAAAGCGGCAGTGAGTGACATTTTGCACAAAATCCCCTGCAGTTTTCGAAATATCCCAATTTCGAGGCCTGAGCCATATTTTGGAGCCAAATTCTGGCTTTCTGCACGTATTCGCTGTTTGAAATTACACTTTTTTATACCCAACATATGCCTAGTACTAAAAGGGGCGTTTGGTCACATTTGTCCCAATCACCCCTGCAATTATAAAAATATCCAAAACATCCCAATTACGAGCCATGAGCCTTATTTTGGAGCCGAATTCTGGCTCTCTGCACGTATTCGCAGTTTGAAATTGTGACTTTTTTATACCCAACATATGCCAAGTACTGAAAGCGGCAATTGGTCACATTTGTCCCAAACCCCCCTGCAGTTTTCAAAATATCCCAAACATCCCAAATTCGAGGCCTGAGCCATATTTTGGAGCCAAATTCAGGCTCTCTGCACGTATTCGCAGTTTGAAATACGACTTTTCAAACCCAACATAGGCCAAGTACTGAAAGCGGCAATTGGTCACATTTGTCCCAAACCCCCCTGCAGTTTTCAAAATATTCTAAATATCCCAATTTCGAGGCCTGAGCCATATTTTGGAGCCAAATTCAGGCTCTCTGCACGTATTCGCAGTTTGAAATACGACTTTTCAAACCCAACATATGCCAAGTACTGAAAGCGGCAATTGGTCACATTTGTCCCAAACCCCCCTGCCGTTTTCAAAATATCCCAAACATCCCAAATTCGAGGCCTGAGCCATATTTTGGAGCCAAATTCTGGCTCTATTCAAGTATTCGCAGTTTGAAATTACGACTTTTTATACCCAACATATGCCAAGTCCTGAAAGCTGCGTTTGGTCACATTTGTCCCAATCCCCCCTGCATTTTTCAAAATATCCCAAACATCCCAAATTCGAGGCCTGAGCCATATTTTGGAGCCAAATTCTGGCTCTCTGCACGTATTCGCAGTTTGAAATTACGAATTTTTTATACCCAACATATGCCAAGTACTGAAAGCGGCGTTTGGTCACATTTGTCCCAATCCCCCCTGCATTTTTCAAAATATCCCAAACATCCCAAATTCGAGGCCTGAGCCATATTTTGGAGCCAAATTCTGGCTCTCTGCATGTATTCGCAGTTTGAAATTACGACTTTTTATACCCAACATATGCGAAGTACTGAAAGCAGCGTTTGGTCACATTTGTCCCAAACCTCCCGGCAGTTTTCAAAATATCCCAAACATCCCAAATTCGAAGCCTGAGCCATATTTTGGAGCCAAATTCTGGCTCTCTGCACGTATTCGCAGTTTGAAATTACGAATTTTTATACCCAACATATGCCAAGTACTGAAAGCGGCGTTTGGTCACATTTGTCCCAATCCCCCCTGCATTTTTCAAAATATCCCAAACATCCCAAATTCGAGGCCTGAGCCCTATTCTAGAGCCAAATTCTGGCTCTCTGCACGTTTTCGCAGTTTGATATTACGACTTTTTATACCCAACATATGCCAAGTCCTAAAAGAGGCAGTGAGTAACTTTGTGCACAAACTCCCCTGCAGTTTTCGAAATATCCCAAATATCCCAATTTCGGGTCCTGAGCTATATTTTGGAGCCAAATTCTGGCTCAATGCACGTATTCGCTGTTTGAAATTACAACTGTTTTATACCCAACTTATGCCAAGTACTGAAAGCGGCGTTTGGTCACATTTGTCCCAATCCCCTTGGCAATTTTCAAAATATCCCAAACATCTCAATTTCGAGGCCTCAGCCATATTTTGGAGCCAAATTCTGGCTCTCTGCACGTATTCGCAGTTTGAAATTACGACTTTTTATACCTAACATATGCCAAGTACTGAAAGCAGCATTTGGTCATATTTGTCCTAAACTCCCCTGCAGTTTTCAAAATATCCCAAACATCACAATTTCTAGGCCTGAGCCATATTTTGGAGCCATGTTCTTGCTCTATGCACCCCCTCCCCGCTCAGCTCGTTGTCGCCGTGTGGGGGGCTTAGTGGGCGGCTGCCGGAATGTGATGCTCCTTGGGACAGTCCTCTGTCCTTTTCTAGCCTTGTGCTCCTGCTGCCGTCCTCTCCAATTTTGCTGGGCATCTTTTCCTTTTCCTTCTGTTTCGTTTTTCTCCCCCCTTTTCTCCTATCTGCTTGCCGTTTCCTGCCGACCTTTTGCTCGTTCTGGTTCTTCCATAGACTTCTTCTATTTTGACGCCCGGGTGCTTGAGGAGGCATACTCATGCACCCGTAGAACTGCAGTACCCGACGTCGAGAGCGAGGGGAACCTTTTATTGTCAATCTCCACTTCGTTACTGAACCCGATCTCGACGGACTGTCGGTTTCTTAAGGTGGCGTTTGTGGGGCGTATACTCACGACGCACCCCTAGGAGGCCCCGACAAGATCGGCGATAGCTTCTTGTTGGGTGTCCTGCCTCTAATTGTGGCTCCATGGTGGGTGTGGGGGCACATTCGTGAGTGAATTCTTCATTTCGTCAAGATGATAACCCCTGTTTCGGCTGCTTCTGGCTTACCTTCTCAGGCTCGTGGGGTGGGCGACCAAGCCCCCGAGTCGGTCCGTATTGGAAGACCGGGCTCTGTAGCCTCCGCTGCATTGGGCCCCGACCTTGCTCCTCCTTTGGCCTCTCTGACTCCTTCCCCTGGCTCCCCTCCCTCCTCTGTGGTTGGGTCGAGCCCCAAGCCCCCAGTGGTGACTACCTCGTCCCCTGGCGCGGCTCCTTCTCTAGTTGTAACTACTGCGCCTTTTAACCCCTCTCTCTCTCTGGGGGTTCTCACCTCCGTCCTCGTCACGGCCGCCCTCGCTCGATTCCTTCCAGTTCTGCTACCTATCAAGCCTTGTTTGGTCCCACTTCGTGGGCCAAATATTTTGATCTCCTCCCTCTTGATTCTGCGCCTCCTGACGATTTCTCCCTTCATCGACATCTCATTGATTCCGTGGATGCCTCCATTACTTTCAACCCCACTCGTCTCGGTACACGTGTCGTTGCTGCTCCTTCTCAGGATGCTGCTTCCCGCTTGGCTGCCTTATCCTGCCTTGGCGAGACCCCCGTTCGGGTCTCGAAGAACGCTCAGTTGAATGCCAGTGTTGGCACTATTTTGCTCCCGCCCCATGTTGCAACCGGTGTTCGGGACCTGCGCGACTGCCACGACGATATTCGCCATATCCTCGCTGCCCAGGGCCATTCTATTCTCCAGGTGGACACGTTTACTCGTCCCCCTCGTGGTGGTCGCCGTCAACCCCTCCGGGTTGTGAAGATTACCTTTGATGGTAGGACCCTTCCACCCTCTGTCATTCTTGCTGGTGCCAGGTGCTCTGTCCAGGAGTACATTCCTTCTCCTCGGCTCTGCAACAAGTGCTGGAGGTTTGGGCATGGTGCCCTCCGCTGCTCCGGGACTGTCTCTCTCTGTCCTTTGTGTGGTGGCTAAGTCGGAGTGCACTTCTCCCCAGGCTCGTTGCTTCAACTGCGGTGAGGCCCATCCTACCTTCTCCCGTGCGTGTGTCCATTACAAGCTTGAGGCAGCCGTCCTCAACCTGAAGCACCGGGAGCGTTTATCTTTTCCTGAGGCGAGGCGCCAGGTTCGCCGGCTCCCGCCTTATGCTAATATCTCTTATGCTCGCGTGTTGCGCTCTTCCTCTCCTCGTCCTTCCCGCCTTCCTCAGACTCACAACCGTTTCCGGGCCTTGGACCCTGATGCGCCCACTGCCCCCTCCTCTGTTCCTTTGGGTTCTCTCCCGAAGGATCCTCCTCCTGGTCCTCTGTCTGGGGTTCCCCTTCCTTCTACCCGGTCTGTCGTGTCTTCTGTGTCTTCTTCCTCGTCCCCCTCCGATCCTCCTTCCCATCCTCTTCCTCTATCTATTGGCTCTCCCCACCGCCTGTCGGTGCGGGCGGATGTCCATCGCTCTCCTAATGGCCGTCGTGTGTGCTCTCGTTCGGCTTCTGTTGAGACACTGGAATCCGTTGCCCGGTACGTAGTTGCTGGGACACCGGTCTCTTTAAGTCAGAAGCGTAAGCCTGGCTCCTCTCCTTCCTCTTCCCCGGCGGGTAAGAAGGCTTCGCTTTCTTCCTCAGCTCCTCCTTCTGGCTCTGTTGCTCCTTCCCCTCCCGTTTCAGTGCTTGCGCCCCCTGTTCCTGCTATGGAGGTTTCTTTGGCCCCTGCTTCCCTTTCGGTTGCTGCTCTTGCTGGGGTGCGCTCCCCTCTTTCTACTCCCCCTCCTCCTGCTGCTGTCCTTGACGGCTCCTCTCCGTTGTCTCCTCCTCTTCCTCCTCCTCCAGACCCTGCCCGCCCACCTCTGCTCTGTTCTCCCGTTTCCTTCCCTCCGTCTTTGCTCAGTTTACCCATGCCCCCTAACCCTGACTTTGCTGACCCTGATCCCGACCCTGATATTCTTTAACGTGCTCTGTTGCTCTTTCGCCTTTGTTTCTTCCTTGTTCTCTGTTTTTGTCCTTTCTCTTCTCGTCGTTGTCCATTCTTCAATGGAACGTTCGAGGTTATTACGCCAATTTCCTCGAACTCCAACTTCTGATTTCGCGGTTTTCGCCCCTTTGTGTCTGTCTCCAGGAGCCAACGCTTGGTGCTCGTCCTGGTCGTTTTCGTGGCTATTCCTTTCTCTCCCCCCCCCCAGCCATTGCTGGGGCTTCTAATTCTTCTGCTCTTTTGATTCGGGCTGATGTTCCCTTTGTTCCTTTACTTTTTCCTTCGCCTCTCCATTGTTCTGCTGCTCGTATCTTTGTGGGGAAATGGTACACAGTTTGTTCCATTTATCTCCCCCCGAGTGTCCCGCTCTCTCTTCCTGATTTGAAACACCTCCTGGACTCCTTGCCGGAGCCTGTGCTCCTGCTGGGTGACTTCAATTGTCGTCATTCTCTTTGGGGTGACGTTCTGACGAATACCCGGGGTCGCCTCCTTGAGCCGTTTCTCCTCTCTTCTTCCCTGTCTCTTCTGAATTCTGGTGAGCCCACTCATTTGGACTCTCGGACTCGCACCCTTTCTTGTCTTGATCTTTCTCTCTGCTCTTCTTCTCTTTACTTAGATTTCACGTGGCAGATTCTTGATGACCTCCATGGAAGTGATCATTTCCCCATCCTTGTTTCCTTTTTCTCTTTTCGCCCTTCCCTCTCTTTCCCTAGGTGGCAGTTTGCCAAGGCAGACTGGACCCTATTTACCCTCAGTGCTGCTCTCCCTGACCTCACCCTTCTGCCTCTCTCTCGCGCTCTCCTCCTTTTTCATGACACTGTCTTCAACGCTGCCCTCCGCTCTATTCCTCGCTCTTCCTCTCGGGGTCCACGGAAGTGCGTTCCCTGGTGGAATGCGGACTGTGCTCGGGCTGTCCGCTGAAAGCGTGCAGCCTGGAAGAGGCACCGCCGTAGGCAGACGACCGATTCTTTTCTTTTCTTTCGGAAAGCGAGTGCGGTGGCCCGTAGGGCCATCCGTACGGCTAAACGTGAATGTTGGGCATCTTATGTCTCAACAATTACGTCCGAGACCCCTCGATCCCAGATCTGGAAGCGTATCCGCAAGATAGCGGGTAAGATCGTTCCCGATGTTTCACCGGTCCTTCACCTCCATGATAATCTTGTGGCGGACCCGTTGCAGGTCGCTTCCGAACTGGGTTCCCACTTTTCTTCTGTTAGCTCTGGTCTTCATCTTCCCCAATCTTTCCTTCTTCGTAAACCTGTCCTTGAGTCTCGTCCTTTAGATTTCTGCACTCATCTTCAGCTTCCCTATAATGATCCCTTCTCTCTCTCTGAACTTCGTTCTGCCCTGGCCCTCTGCGGTTCTACGGCGGCGGGCTCCGATGGTATTCATTATGAGATGCTTCGCCATCTCCCTCCGAGCACGTCTCAGTATTTACTGAGTCTGTATAATCGGATCTGGGAGTCGTCGTCAGTCCCTGAGGACTGGCTCGATGCCGTTGTCCTCCCTGTTCGCAAACCGGGGTCTCTGGGTACTTCCCCTAAGGACTTTCGCCCTATTGCTCTCACAAGTTGTGTCTGCAAACTCTTTGAACGTATGGTTAACGTTCGTCTGATGTGGTTCCTGGAACACCATCACCTCCTCTCCCCTTCTCAATTTGGTTTCCGCAAGTGCCGCAGCACGACAGATGTCCTGGTGAACTTGGAGGTCTATTCGTACTGCTTTTGCTGCGAAGACCTCCGTTGTTGCCGTCCTTTTTGACCTAGAAAAGGCTTACGACACCACTTGGCGTTATCATATCCTATCTCAACTTCATTCTTTTGGCCTTCGTGGTCATCTCCCTCTCTTTCTCCGCAGCTTCCTCTCTCGTCGTTCCTTTCGGGTGCGCCTTGGTACCGCTCTCTCTCCCTCTTTTCAGCAATACGAAGGTGTGCCCCAGGGTAGTGTTCTGAGCACTACTCTTTTTCTGGTTGCCCTCAATGGTCTTCTTTCCTCTCTTCCTTCTGGTGTCTTCTCCGCTCTCTATGTCGATGATCTTACCCTTTGTTGTCAGGGTGATGATTCGCCTCTCCTTCAACGCCGGCTTCAACTTGCAATTGATGCCGTGTCGTCTTGGGCCACAGGTCATGGCTTCAAGTTCTCTACTTCTAAGACTTGTGCCATGACTTTTACGCGGAAACGGGTTGTTCTTCGTCCCTCTTTGTCACTTTATGGTCATCCCCTTGAAAACAAAGATTCCGCGAAGCTTTTGGGGTTATTCCTTGACACTCGTTTGTCTTGGTCTCCCCATATCTCTTACCTCCGTGTTGAGTGCTCTAAGGCCCTTACCCTCCTTCGGGTCTTGTCCCATACTTCTTGGGGGGCAGATAGGCGCACTCTCCTTGCTTTACATTCCTCTCTCGTCCTGTCTAAGCTCGATTATGGTTGCCCTACTTACTCGTCTGCTTCTCCTTCTACTCTTCGCCGTCTTGATGCTTTGCACCATACTGGGTTGCGCCTCAGTTCTGGTGCCTTTCGTTCGACTCCCGTCCTTAGCTTGTATGTTGACACTGGCTTCCTGTCTCTCCAGGACCGCCGTGATCGCTACTGTCTTCGCTATCTTGCGCGGTCCTTGCAACATCCTTCCTCTCGCCTCTGTCGTGCTTTAACTTTTACCCCTCCTGCGGTTCCTGTTCCTCTTCACCACCTCCCTCTTTCTGTCCGGTTATCTCGCCTACAGGATTCTCTTTCCGTTCGTATTTCTGATGTTTCTCCTCGTGTTGTTCCTTCTTTGCCCCCGTGGAGGGTCCCTCTTCCGCGGTTTTGTACTTCCTTGACCCGTATCACTAAAGCTTTTACCCCTCCTACGGTTCTAAAACGCCTTTTCCTCGAGCACTTTTCTTCTCACTCCCGCTCCGTTTCTGTCTTCACCGATGGGTCTAAGTCAGCGGACGGTGTTGGCTACTCTGTTGTTTTTCCTGATCGCACTTATATGTGTCGCTTGCCTCCGGAGACTAGCATCTTTACAGCAGAACTTTATGCTATTCTCTATGCTCTTCGTCTCCTGCTTTCTCGTTGTCAGTCTTCCTTTGTGGTTGTTGTTGACTCTCGTAGTGCCCTCATGGCTCTCGGGTCCTTTAATCCGGTTCATCCAGTAGTTGTCGAGATCCAGCATTGGCTGTTTCTCGTTCACAGTAAATTTAAGTCGGTTGAGTTTTGTTGGGTTCCCAGCCATATTGGTGTGTCTTTAAATGAGCGTGCGGATGCTGCCGCTAAGGAAGCTGTCCGCTCTTGTCCCATCTCTCGTAAAGGCATTCCGTATTCCGACTTTTACCCAGTTATCCATTCCTCAGTCCTTACCCGTTGGCAGGCTTCTTGGTTGTCTGTTACTGGTAACAAGCTACGTACTCTTAAATGTTGTGTTTCCTCGTGGCCGTCCTCCTTCCACCGTAACCGGTGGTGGGAAACAGCTCTGGCGAGGTTGCGTATTGGCCATACTCGCTTAACCCATGGTCACTTGATGGAGCGCCGCCCTGCTCCTTATTGTCCTAGTTGCATTGTCCCTCTTACGGTCGTGCATGTCCTTCTTGAATGTCCTGACTTCCAGGACGAGCGTGTGTCTTGCTTTCCGACCGCCCCTCGCGGTCACCTGTCCCTCGATAGAATTCTTGGTGACTCGGATACTTTTGATATCGTTCGCCTTATGCGTTTTTGTTCTCGTATTGGCATCCTTGGTGATATTTAGCGCCCTCTGATTATTTTGCGTATTTGATGGTGCTACATAGCCATCCCGGTTTGGTGCCTTCTTTTGATAATTACTTACTTACTTGCTCTATGCACGTATTCGCAGTTTGAAATTACGACTTTTTATTCCCAACATATGCCAAGTCCTGAAAGCGGCAGTGAGTGACATTTTGCACAAACTCTCCTGCAGTTTTCGAAATATCCCAAATAGCCCAATTTCGAGGCCAGAGCCATATTTTGAAGCCAAATTCTGGCTCTCTGCACGTATTCGCAGTTTCAAATTACGAATTTTTTATACCCAACATATGCCAAGTACTGAAATCGGAATTTGGTCACATTTGTCCCAATCCCCAATGCAATTTTCAAAATATCCCAAACATCCCAATTTCGAGGCCTGAGCCATATTTTGGAGCCAAATTCTGGCTCTCTGCACGTATTCGCAGTTTGAAATTACGACTTTTTATACCCAACATATGCGAAGTACTGAAAGCAGCGTTTGGTCACATTTGTCCCAAACCTCCCTGCAGTTTTTTAAATATCCCAAACATCCCAATTTCGAGGCCTGAGACATATTTTGGAGCCAAATTCAGGCTCTCTGTACGTATTCGCAGTTTGAAATTACGACTTTTTATACCCAACATATGCCAAGTACTGAAAGCGGCGTTTGGTCATATTTGTCCCAAACCTTCCCGCAGTTTTCAAAATATCCTAAACATCCCAATCTCGAGGACTGAGATATATTTTGGAGCCAAATTCAGGCTCTCTGTACGTATTCGCAGTTCGAAATTACGACTTTTTATACCCAACATATGCCAAGTACTGAAAGCGGGGTTTGGTCATATTTGTCCCAAACTACCCTGCAGTTTTCAAAATATCCCAAACATCAAAATATCTAGGCCTGAGCCATATTTTGGAGCCATGTTCTTGCTCTATGCACGTATTCGCAGTTTGAAATTACGACTTTTTATACCCAACATATGCCAAGTCCTGAAAGCGGCAGTGAGTGACATTTTGCACAAAATCCCCTGCAGTTTTCGAAATATCCCAAATATCCTAATTTCGAAGCATGAGCCATATTTTGGAGCCAAAGTCTGGCTCTCTGCACGTATTCGCTGTATGAAATTACACTTTTTTATACCCAACATATGCCAAGTACTGAAAGCAGCGTTTGGTCACATTTGTCCCAAACCTTCCTGCAGTTTTCAAAATATCCCAAACATCCCAATTTCGAGGCCTGAGCCATATTTGGGAGCCAAATTCAGGCTCTCTGCACGTATTCGCAGTTTGAAATTACGACTTTTTATACCTAACATATGCCAAGTACTGAAAGCAGCATTTGGTCATATTTGTCCCAATCCCCCCTGCAATTTTCAAAATATCCCAAACATCTCAATTTCGAGGCCTCAGCCATATTTTGGAGCCAAATTCTGGCTCTCTGCACGTATTCGCAGTTTGAAATTACGACTTTTTATACCTAACATATGCCAAGTACTGAAAGCAGCATTTGGTCATATTTGTCCTAAACTCCCCTGCAGTTTTCAAAATATCCCAAACATCACAATTTCTAGGCCTGAGCCATATTTTGGAGCCAAATTCTGGCTCTATGCATGTATTCGCAGTTTGAAATTACGACTTTTTATTCCCAACATATGCCATGTCCTGAAAGTGGCAGTGAGTGACATTTTACACAAAATCCCCTGCAGTTTTCGAAATATCCCAAATATCCCAATTTCGAGGCCTGAGCCATATTTTGGAGCCGAATTCTGGCTCCCTGCACGTATTCGCAGTTTGAAATTTGGACTTTTTTATACCCAACATATGCCAAGTACTGAAAGCGGCGTTTTGTCATATTTGTCCCAAACTCCCCTGCAGTTTTCAAAATATCCCAAACTTCTCAATTTCGAGGCCTGAGTCATATTTTGGAGCCAAATTCTGGCTCTCTGCACGTATTCGCAGTTTGAAATTACAACTTTTTATACCCAACATATGCTAAGACCTGAAAGCGGCAGTGTGTGACATTTTGCACAAACTCCCCTGCAGTTTTCAAAATAACCTAAATATCCCAATTTCGAGGCTAGAGCCATATTTTGGAGCCAAATTCAGGCTCTCTGCACGTATTCGCAGTTTGAAAATACGACTTTTCAAACCCAACATATGCCAAGTACTGAAAGCAGCGTTTGGTCACATTTGTCCCAAACCCCCCTGCAGTTTTCAAAATATCCAAAACATCCCAATTTCGAGGCCTGAGCCATATTTTGGAGCCAATTTCTGGCTCTATGCAAGTATTCGCAGTTTGAAATTACGACTTTTTATACCCAACATATGCCAAGTCCTGAAAGCGGCAGTGAGTGACATTTTGCACAAACTCTCCTGCAGTTTTCGAAATATCCCAAATATCCCAATTTCGAGGCCTGAGCCATATTTTGAAGCCAAATTCTGGCTCTCTGCACGTATTCGCAGTTTCATATTACGAATTTTTTATACCCAACATATGCCAAGTACTGAAAGCGGCATTTGGTCACATTTGTCCCAATCCCCAATGCAATTTTCAAAATATCCCAAACATCCCAATTTCGAGGCCTGAGCCATATTTTGGAGCCAAATTCTGGCTCTCTGCACGTATTCGCAGTTTGAAAATACGACTTTTCAAACCCAACATATGCCAAGTACTGAAAGCAGCGTTTGGTCACATTTGTCCCAAACCCCCCTGCAGTTTTCAAAATATCCAAAACATCCCAATTTCGAGGCCTGAGCCATATTTTGGAGCCAAATTCTGGCTCAATGCAAGTATTCGCAGTTTGAAATTACGACTTTTTATACCCAACATATGCCAAGTCCTGAAAGCGGCAGTGAGTGACATTTTGCACAAACTCTCATGCAGTTTTCGAAATATCCCAAATATCACAATTTCGAGGCCTGAGCCATATTTTGAAGCCAAATTCTGGCTCTCTGCACGTATTCGCAGTTTCAAATTACGAATTTTTTATACCCAACATATGCCAAGTACTGAAAGCGGCATTTGGTCACATTTGTCCCAATCCCCAATGCAATTTTCAAAATATCCCAAACATCCCAATTTCGAGGCCTGAGCCATATTTTGGAGCCAAATTCTGGCTCTCTGTACGTATTCGCAGTTTGAAATTACGACTTTTTATACCCAACATATGCGAAGTACTGAAAGCGGCGTTTGGTCACATATGTCCCAAACCTCCCTGCAGTTGACAATGAGGATGGAGTTGAATCTGTAGAGTATTGGGGATAGAATTGTAGAGATAAATGTAACCTCTGCCATTAGATTAATGAGAGGTGAGGGAGCTAATGAATTAATCCTCTCGGTTCAAAAGGTGAGAAGTAGTGAACAGTGTATGATGAAGAAGAGAGTATATATGAATACCTTATGATCTAATGTTATAAAGTATGATGTTATTACAGAGTGTATTGCTGTGCCCAAGAGACAATTCACACCACCATGGGAGGATTGTAATGTAGATGTAGTAATTACTCCCTTGCAAAAGAAAAAATGTATGAAATAGGAGAGCTGAGGGCAACATATGATTGTATAATTAGAAAATTACCTACAGAAAACACTCTACATGTATATTGTGATGGGTCAGTAGCTAGGGATGGGAAGGCAGGATGTGGAGTCTTGATCAGGGAGTACACTGACATCGGCACTGTAGATACTGTTATTGGACGCCGCTTAACTGACAGTCTCTTCAACGCAGGCTGAACTCCAAGGTGTATTAGCAGGAAGTAGGCTACAAGAAGTAGTCAAATGCGGTAAAAATGCCTGCTTCTTATTGACAGTAGAGGAGCATTAGAGTCTTTAAATAGCAGGCACCCAGTATACCAGAATATTGTGATGATAGAGTGTAGAGAGAATGTCAATAAATTAGAAAAAAACTGGGTATAAAGTAAGATTCATGTGGATCCCTTCACTTGTGGGAATACTGTTGAATGAGGTAGTTGATGAGATAGCAAAGAGAGCCACAGAAAAGTGGGTGCTTGTTTAGACCAGTGGGTGCTTGTTCAGACCAGTTGGTGTTTGTTCAGACCAGTGGGTGCTCGGTCAGACCAGTGGGTGCTTGTTCAGACCAGTGGGTGCTTGTTCAGACCAGTGGGTGTTTGTTCAGACCAGTGGGCGTTTGTTCAGACCAGTGGGTGTTTGTTCAGACCAGTGGGTGCTTGTTCAGACCAGTTGGTGTTTGTTCAGACCAGTGGGTGCTTGTTCAGACCAGTGGGTGCTTGTTCAGACCAGTGGGTGTTTGTTCAGACCAGTGGGTGCTTGTTCAGACCAGTTGGTGCTTGTTCAGACCAGTGGGTGTTTGTTCAGACCAGTGGGTGCTTGTTCAGACCAGTGGGTGCTTGTTCAGACCAGTGGGTGTTTGTTCAGACCAGTGGGTGTTTGTTCAGACCAGTGGGTGTTTGTTCAGACCAGTGGGTGTTTGTTCAGACCAGTGGGTGCTTGTTCAGACCAGTTGGTGTTTGTTCAGACCAGTGGGTGCTTGTTCAGACCAGTTGGTGTTTGTTCAGACCAGTGGGTGCTTGTTCAGACCAGTGGGTGTTTGTTCAGACCAGTGGGTGCTTGTGAATCTCCTCCCTACTCTCGTCTTGTCAACTCAATGAAAGTCTTCCCTTACCTAAAATAACGTCATATAATGTTAGTCTCTTCCAAATGACTGACGAAAGTTCATTCATCAAGAAGAGTTAAACTTGTTGTTGTTGTTTAAGATTCGCTACTTGGAACAAAAAGTTCCAAGTAGCACGGGCTATGGTGAGCCCGTAGTGGACTTACCTGGCACAGGAGCGGGGAAGTTAAACTGCACAAAATCACAATTATTCAAAATGACTGAGTACATGCAGTTAATCTATTCAACATTATACCATTGTATGTGAAGTTTTCACGTTAATATTCGTTGCAGTGTGTGGCTACTGCGTGAATAATATACGTAATTATATGTTCGAGGTGTTTTAAGAGCTAAATGAACTGCTGGAAGGGTTGTTCTCGAGTCGTTAGTTTCCATCTACCACTTTGCAAGAAAGTCCTAAAAGAATTTTGGGCGTTTTCACGCTTAAAGTATATCGAAACGAGTGGTAAATATTTAGATAAACCCTCAAATGATCATGAAATGACTACATTAGTAACGATTTTGATGGTAAATTGTAACGGCGACCAGACGTATCTGGTAACCCCTCCTTCACTCTGCCCTCCACCCTCAGACAACTATCACCACACTCAATGCTCCTCCTTCCTCATCTAACGTCAAATTGGCGTCAGATTACCAAAAGGAATATGCTACCAAACCTCAATCAACTATATAATTAACCTCATTAAACATTAAACTTCGGTATAAAAAGTCGTAGTTTCAAACTGCGAGTACGTGCAGAGAGCCAGAATTTGGCTCCAAAATGTGGCTCAGGCCTCGAATTTGGAATGCTTGGGTTATTTTGAAAACTGGAGGTGGGGGGGGGGGGGGGCGGGGGTAAAATGTGACCCATCGCCGCTTTGAGTAATTGGCATATTTTCGGGTTTTCTGGGTGGCTGAGTTTAGTGCTCTTTTATATATATATATGATAATGCGAACAAGCCTGAATGGTCCCCAGGACTATATGCGACTGTGAGTTAGGGGTGTGAGTTTTCAGTCATATATCATAATCAATGATGTTCATAGATTTATACCTTCTCCAGAGGGTTTGCTTAGTTATCAAAGCTCATTAAACTATATGTTTCGTTCATCTAGTTCCCTTTTTTAATTATTTCTCCTTTTTGGCACATATTTTTTGAACGAGTTCAGGAATGACCCATTATTTATTTCCATTTAGGCTTATATCAAGGTCCGCTGGTGTTGGTATAGTATTGTAAGTGTTTGCTGGGGGGCATGTTGGATAGCGAGTGTTTGCTGGGGGCATGTTGGATAGCGAGTGTTTGCTGGGGGCATGTTGGATAGCGAGTGTTTGCTGGGGGCATGTTGGATAGCGAGTGTTTGCTGGGGGCATGTTGGATAGCGAGTGTTTGCTGGGGGCATGTTGGATAGCGAGTGTTTGCTGGGGGCATGTTGGATAGCGAGTGTTTGCTGGGGGCATGTTGGATAGCGAGTGTTTGCTGGGGGCATGTTGGATAGCGAGTGTTTGCTGGGGGCATGTTGGATAGCGAGTGTTTGCTGGGGGCATGTTGGATAGCGAGTGTTTGCTGGGGGCATGTTGGATAGCGAGTGTTTGCTGGGGGCATGTTGGATAGCGAGTGTTTGCTGGGGGCATGTTGGATAGCGAGTGTTTGCTGGGGGCATGTTGGATAGCGAGTGTTTGCTGGGGGCATGTTGGATAGCGAGTGTTTGCTGGGGGCATGTTGGATAGCGAGTGTTTGCTGGGGGCATGTTGGATAGCGAGTGTTTGCTGGGGGCATGTTGGATAGCGAGTGTTTGCTGGGGGCATGTTGGATAGCGAGTGTTTGCTGGGGGCATGTTGGATAGCGAGTGTTTGCTGGGGGCATGTTGGATAGCGAGTGTTTGCTGGGGGCATGTTGGATAGCGAGTGTTTGCTGGGGGCATGTTGGATACCGAGTGTTTGCTGGGGGCATGTTGGATAGCGAGTGTTTGCTGGGGGCATGTTGGATAGCGAGTGTTTGCTGGGGGCATGTTGGATAGCGAGTGTTTGCTGGGGGCATGTTGGATAGCGAGTGTTTGCTGGGGGCATATTGGATAGCGAGTGTTTGCTGGGGGCCTGTTGGATAGCGAGTGTTTGCTGGGGGCCTGTTGGATAGCGAGTGTTTGCTGGGGGCCTGTTGGATAGCGAGTGTTTGCTGGGGGCATGTTGGATAGCGAGTGTTTGCTGGGGGCATGTTGGATAGCGAGTGTTTGCTGGGGGCATGTTGGATAGCGAGTGTTTGCTGGGGGCATGTTGGATAGCGAGTGTTTGCTGGGGGCATGTTGGATAGCGAGTGTTTGCTGGGGGCATGTTGGATAGCGAGTGTTTGCTGGGGGCATGTTGGATAGCGAGTGTTTGCTGGGGGCATGTTGGATAGCGAGTGTTTGCTGGGGGCATGTTGGATAGCGAGTGTTTGCTGGGGGCATGTTGGATAGCGAGTGTTTGCTGGGGGCATGTTGGATAGCGAGTGTTTGCTGGGGGCATGTTGGATAGCGAGTGCTTGCTGGGGGCATGTTGGATAGCGAGTGTTTGCTGGGGGCATGTTGGATAGCGAGTGTTTGCTGGGGGCATGTTGGATAGCGAGTGTTTGCTGGGGGCATGTTGGATAGCGAGTGTTTGCTGGGGGCATGTTGGATAGCGAGTGTTTGCTGGGGGCATGTTGGATAGCGAGTGTTTGCTGGGGGCATGTTGGATAGCGAGTGTTTGCTGGGGGCATGTTGGATAGCGAGTGTTTGCTGGGGGCATGTTGGATAGCGAGTGTTTGCTGGGTGCATGTTGGATAGCGAGTGTTTGCTGGGGGCATGTTGGATAGCGAGTGTTTGCTGGGGGCATGTTGGATAGCGAGTGTTTGCTGGGGGCATGTTGGATAGCGAGTGTTTGCTGGGGGCATGTTGGATAGCGAGTGTTTGCTGGGGGCATGTTGGATAGCGAGTGTTTGCTGGGGGCATGTTGGATAGCGAGTGTTTGCTGGGGGCATGTTGGATAGAGAGTGTTTGCTGGGGGCATGTTGGATAGCGAGTGTTTGCTGGGGGCATGTTGGATAGCGAGTGTTTGCTGGGGGCATGTTGGATAGCGAGTGTTTGCTGGGGGCATGTTGGATAGCGAGTGTTTGCTGGGGGCATGTTGGATAGCGAGTGTTTGCTGGGGGCATGTTGGATAGCGAGTGTTTGCTGGGGGCATGTTGGATAGCGAGTGTTTGCTGGGGGCATGTTGGATAGCGAGTGTTTGCTGGGGGCATGTTGGATAGCGAGTGTTTGCTGGGGGCATGTTGGATAGCGAGTGTTTGCTGGGGGCATGTTGGATAGCGAGTGTTTGCTGGGGGCATGTTGGATAGCGAGTGTTTGCTGGGGGCATGTTGGATAGCGAGTGTTTGCTGGGGGCATGTTGGATAGCGAGTGTTTGCTGGGGGCATGTTGGATAGCGAGTGTTTGCTGGGGGCATGTTGGATAGCGAGTGTTTGCTGGGGGCATGTTGGATAGCGAGTGTTTGCTGGGGGCATGTTGGATAGCGAGTGTTTGCTGGGGGCATGTTGGATAGCGAGTGTTTGCTGGGGGCATGTTGGATAGCGAGTGTTTGCTGGGGGCATGTTGGATAGCGAGTGTTTGCTGGGGGCATGTTGGATAGCGAGTGTTTGCTGGGGGCATGTTGGATAGCGAGTGTTTGCTGGGGGCATGTTGGATAGCGAGTGTTTGCTGGGGGCATGTTGGATAGCGAGTGTTTGCTGGGGGCATGTTGGATAGCGAGTGTTTGCTGGGGGCATGTTGGATAGCGAGTGTTTGCTGGGGGCATGTTGGATAGCGAGTGTTTGCTGGGGGCATGTTGGATAGCGAGTGTTTGCTGGGGGCATGTTGGATAGCGAGTGTTTGCTGGGGGCATGTTGGATAGCGAGTGTTTGCTGGGGGCATGTTGGATAGCGAGTGTTTGCTGGGGGCATGTTGGATAGCGAGTGTTTGCTGGGGGCATGTTGGATAGCGAGTGTTTGCTGGGGGCATGTTGGATAACGAGTGTTTGCTGGGGGCATGTTGGATAGCGAGTGTTTGCTGGGGGCATGTTGGATAGCGAGTGTTTGCTGGGGGCATGTTGGATAGCGAGTGTTTGCTGGGGGCATGTTGGATAGCGAGTGTTTGCTGGGGGCATGTTGGATAGCGAGTGTTTGCTGGGGGCATGTTGGATAGCGAGTGTTTGCTGGGGGCATGTTGGATAGCGAGTGTTTGCTGGGGGCATGTTGGATAGCGAGTGTTTGCTGGGGGCATGTTGGATAGCGAGTGCTTGCTGGGGGCATGTTGGATAGCGAGTGTTTGCTGGGGGCATGTTGGATAGCGAGTGCTTGCTGGGGGCATGTTGGATAGCGAGTGCTTGCTGGTGGCATGTTGGATAGCGAGTGCTTGCTGGGGCATGTTGGATAGCGAGTGCTTGCTGGGGGCATGTTGGATAGCGAGTGTTTGCTGGGGGCATGTTGGATAGCGAGTGCTTGCTGGGGGCATGTTGGATAGCGAGTGTTTGCTGGGGGCATGTTGGATAGCGAGTGTTTGCTGGGGGCATGTTGGATAGCGAGTGTTTGCTGGGGGCATGTTGGATAGCGAGTGTTTGCTGGGGGCATGTTGGATAGCGAGTGTTTGCTGGGGGCATGTTGGATAGCGAGTGTTTGCTGGGGGCATGTTGGATAGCGAGTGTTTGCTGGGGGCATGTTGGATAGCGAGTGTTTGCTGGGGGCATGTTGGATAGCGAGTGTTTGTTGGGGGCATGTTGGATAGCGAGTGTTTGCTGGGGGCATGTTGGATAGCGAGTGTTTGCTGGGGGCATGTTGGATAGCGAGTGTTTGCTGGGGGCATGTTGGATAGCGAGTGTTTGCTGGGGGCATGTTGGATAGCGAGTGTTTGCTGGGGGCATGTTGGATAGCGAGTGTTTGCTGGGGGCATGTTGGATAGAGAGTGTTTGCTGGGGGCATGTTGGATAGCGAGTGTTTGCTGGGGGCATGTTGGATAGCGAGTGTTTGCTGGGTGCATGTTGGATAGCGAGTGTTTGCTGGGGGCATGTTGGATAGCGAGTGTTTGCTGGGGGCATGTTGGATAGCGAGTGTTTGCTGGGGGCATGTTGGATAGCGAGTGTTTGCTGGGGGCATGTTGGAAGGATTGGGCTATAGGAAGGATTGTGCTACAGGAAAGATTGGGCTATAGGTAAGATTGGGCTACTGGAAGGATTGGGCTATAGGAAAGATTGGGCTACAGGTAAGATTGGGCTACAGGAAGGATTGGGCTACAGGCAGGATTGGGCTACAGGAAGGATTGGGGTACAGGCAGGATTGGGCTACAGGAAGGATTGGGGTACAGGCAGGATTGGGCTACAGGAAGGATTGGGGTACAGGCAGGATTGGGCTACAGGAAGGATTGGGGTACAGGCAGGATTGGGCTACAGGAAGGATTGGGCTACAGGCAGGATTGGGCTACAGGAAGGATTGGGGTACAGGTAGGATTGGGCTACATCTCCAAATGTATATTTGCCAGATAATTTGGCATTAAAAACAAAACGCATATATTATTGTTTAGACTAAATCCACTACTCATTACTTTTCTGAAGTTGTCGTATATACACTACAAAATCTGCGTGTAAATCACGACAATTAAAAAGTAATGAAAAATGTGACAGTGTCAGACCACGAAGGAAGAATTGAAACAGGAATTTCCTTAAGTATTTTCGTATTTAATAATACATCTTCAGAAGGGTGTTTCAATTCTTCCTTCGAGGTCTGACACTGTCACTACAGAACATGAATGTATTTAAACGTTGCAATGAATAATGAGAGCAATCATTATATGGATGGCGTAATAACAGGGGAGCAGTAGCGCCTCTGGTGGTCAGATGCTTAACTGTATTAGAGGTTGACAGTTTAGATATTATGGTGAAGTAAGGGTGAGTGGCGCGTCTGGGAGTCCCGCTTCTTAACGTGTGGCTCAGTTGTCGACCAGCCGCCGCCTGGCAAGGGTCATGTTGATTACTAGTGTGCAAATAAATTTGTGTTGCAGATATCTTTATATAGAAAGGATTGTTCGGGGTATGTTTTATGTTGTTATTCCTTATTATTTTGTATATTTTATGTATTTAAACAAAATATAGAGGAGATTGTCAGGTGGCAGCAGCCATAGGTGTACCCGCTAGTTAAGTCATTAGGGCGCTTGTGGTGGCCTTAATAGCCATGCCAGTAGCTAGCCATCAATCTTGAGGTTATCTTTAGATGATTTCGGGGCTTAGCGTCCCCGCTGCCCGGTCCTCGACCAGGCCTTCTTTTTCTTACACATCCCCAGGAAGCAGCCCGTAGCAGCTGCCTAACTCCCAGGTACTTATTTACTGATAGGTGAACAGGTTCATCAGGGTGAAAGAAAGTGGCCATTTATTTCAGCCTCCACCTGGGATCGAACCCGGAACCTCAGGATTACGAATCCGAAGCACTGTCCACTCGGCTGTCAGGCACCTTAAAACAACCCAAAGAGAGACCTTCGACATATTTTGATGAAAATCTGAATGAAACTAGAAATTTTGGCCACAGATTGTGTGAAGATGGTGGTGGGGGGGGGGAGGATTAGGGGAGTGCAGGTTAGTACGATGAGCATGATTCAGAATGATGGAAGGAGAAGGGCTCGTATGATGAATTGACTTAAGGGCCACCATCTACAGTGGCCTCGACGGGGACAGGACGGCGGCGCCTTGTCAAAGGTCAGCCTTCCTACTCCCCCCCCTCTTATTTTTATTGAAGATTTGTCGTGTGTATATTGTGAACAAGAGGAATGACTCGGCATTTACGACTTGAGTGGTTGAGCGGGTTCATGGATTAATCCCCAATATGAGAGGAACAACACACCTATTTTCTGTGTTACGTTGTGGCTTGTTGAGCTTGAAGCTGTTGTCCAGCCTGTCTATGTCAAATATTGCATTTTAGAGAAGTGGTCTGTATTAATAGCCTCCAATTTGGTCAGTATTATCATTTTTTTTTGTTTAATTTGTAATACTGACCAAGTTGGAGGTTATAAATACAAAGCACTTCTCTAAAAGACTTTACAAATTATAAAGCAATGCATTAAAATAGTATTACAAAGGCCTCGGCTGTTATTTATTTATTTATATATCTACAAGAAGTTACATTGGGTTTCTGAGAGTACATAGCATGATGTGTTTACATTCTTGTAAAGCCACTAATACGCATAGCGCTTCGGGCAGGGCCTTAATCTAACAGATAATATTAAGGAGGTAATTTCTAGGAAAATTTCTAGGGTAATCTATCAAACTCTATAACAATTTAAACATTTATAGTGTTAGTCCTTCAAAGATTCGTGGTAGTGACAGTTGAACAAGTTCTGGCATGATTGTTGTTGCTGTCTTGAACTTTCTCCAAAGCGGAAAATCATTGATGTGTTTTTGAAGTGAAGTTTCCATATTAGGACACAGTAGGCCAGATGGGACCACAACAGAGACTCGTACAGTTGAATATTCAATGTTGTTCGTTTAAGTCAAAGATTCGTTTAACTATTCTTAAGGATTGTTTTCATATTAACTGAGTCCCAGATGTTCAATGGCTGGTACATCATAACTCCTAGGTAATATTGACTTAAATTTACCAGAGGGCCACCATTTCTCCATAGTGCCCTCTACGGCAACAGGAAGCCGGCGGCTTGTCAAAGGTTCCCCTACGGTTCCTGAGGAGTTTGTCTATATGTATTTTGAGTGCGCAAACTGCTGCATTATGACATTAAAGGTAGTTTGATAATATGCACAACGTGTCTTGTAGCTAAGCTAAAGGTGACTTGTAATGTTTAGCAACAAGTCACCCTAGATTGTTTAGTGTGTTGACGACGACGTTTCGGTCCTGGACCACTCTCAAGTCCACTTGAGAATGGTCCAGGACGGACCGAAGCGTCGTCATCCCTTCACCTGCTAGTGTGTGGTCTGGTCAAACTACTTCAGCCACGATATTGTGACTCATCGCCTGCACTTAGTGTGTTAACGACTAGGGCGATGGAGTGGTCATATCAGGATGGCAATTGTGCAAATAAATGTGGAAGATAATTGTTTCCATCTTGTTTACTCTGCGATATAAAATGGTTTCACCTGTAAATGTTTATTTTTGACAATGTAACCACTAGACTTCTAACGTTGGTTTGGTGCTCATGGACCATATACTGTACTTGAGAGGTTTTAAGCATGTTGTTTATATAATTTAGGCCAATACACAGCTAAATAAATGAATAATACACAGTACGTTTATCTAAGATTAGCTAAAGGTTTGTTTTTAGTGGAAAACCCTATTAAGATAATGTGTTTCTATGTAACTTTAAAAGAACATTGATGCTTTACCATAGCCTCATGAGTCCAAGACAAAAATGTATTCCGTTAGGCTATTGCAGTCTTGCCTACTCGCTATTGTTGTTACAATCTGTAATTAATCTCCATTGCAGTTTCACCTTTTCCAGTGATTGGTTCCAGTGTTCTTGAAATTCATAATTATATTTTCCTACTCGATTGTATTTGAAATAAACTGTTTATACTTACCCTGGTGCTACATAGCCTTCCTGGTTTGGTGCATTCTTTTGATAATTACTTATACTTGCCCTAAATATATGTAAAAAATATTTTTTCAGAAGTGTGACACGTGTGGACAAGTGTTGGATCAGAGGAGTCAAGGTAAAGTGCTTATTTAACAACTAGTTCTGGGGAGGAGCGGGTGGAACTAGATGGACGTAGAAAACTTCACATTCTTGTTACACTAACACTGGTTTGCGCCTCGGAGAGGCTGCAGGACCCAGTAAGTTCAGTAGAACTTCGGTTTCCACTCCTTTTGACCATGTCGTAGCTCAGTCGATTACAGGAGCGTCTGGGATGCTCTCGGATGCAGGTTTGAATCCTCGTCCCGGCCCTTATGGATTTGTACACTCTTGTTAGCAGGCTGAGAGCTTTTCTTTCCCATAGATTTATTTATAGAAGAGTTAGCAATAAGTCGGCTGGGTTTATTAACGTATTGTTTTTAGGTCCCATTTAGATTATGCAGTTCAGTTTTGATCGCCATACTAAAGAATGGACATAATTCACTAGAACACGTCAGTTAGGATGACAAAGTTAATCCCGTAAATTAGAAAGCTTCCGTATAAAGAGATGTTGGAAAAACCTTAACTTGACATGATTGAAGAGTACAAGTGGATGAATGGGCATAACAAGGAAGCTATTGATAAAGCTTTAAATGAAGATAAGTTCAGATTTAGGAAATACCTGGGTAAATACTGGTTTGGTAACTGGGTTGTGGATTTGTGGAACAAATTACTGGATCTTGTGCAGACGACGAGTCACAATAACGTGGCTGAAGTATGTTGACCAGACCACACACTAGAAGGTGAAGGGACGACGACGTTTCGGTCCGTCCTGGACCATTCTCAAATCGATTGTGGTTCATACTACTGGATCACTGGATCCATATTACTGGATCATAATAGGCATAGGAATCTTCGATAGGTTGAAGCTTAGGTTAGACGTATATGAATGAGTGTAGGTGGATATAAATAGGAAGTGCCACGTGCAGGACAATAGGCCATCTGCAGTTTCTTGACTTACGTTCTACTAGTTTACACTCAGAACGCGACTCTCCAATCAGCTTACATCTGTATCCTCAATTGCTGCTAGGTGATCAAGGGCGAACATTTAACCTTGAATGTTTAATACAAACCAAATGATGGGTAGCAAAGATGTATGGTAAGGAAAAAGCTGGGTAGTGAGGCAAGTTTGGGGTAGTGAAGACTTAGAATATTGTTCAATGTGGGTGACAAAGACTTGCTGTGAAGAGTAGGTAAAGAATAAATTGAGAGATAGGAGAATTATCTCAAGAACCTTAAGAAGAATTATCTTCAGACTTGGACTGGCTGGCATATGCATTATATATCATTAATGCATATGCCAGGGGGGGGGGGGAGATCTCCCCAAAGGCATAAACTGCTAGGTCAGGTCATCCACAAACCCATATCCAATGACTCCAAGGTCATGGGAAGCTTGACCTTCCCATGAAGTTGGAGGATTGTTGTTGGGTTTGTGGATTTGGAATGAGGGAAGAGGCGGGCTGGATGAGGCAGTTTATGTCTTGGGAAATATTTGTAATCATTTCATTTAGAGATGACTGTGAGCAGAAATGACACGCTATAGTAGTCATTTATAGTGAAGATGATAATGTATTTTCCAAATGAGAAAAAATTATGCGTGGCGAAAACTTAAGTTGAGATAAAAGTATGTTGTCAACAGCTCTACAATAAAAGATTTAATTGTGGAAGAGATTCCCGCCCGAAAGGTCGACCATCTTGGCGCGCAGATTGAACGCTCCTGGCTGGACTTTCTTTCCACACCTCGCCTGGAGCTCATCTTTGAATTCAGCTGGCTTTTTTGGGCCAGTGTGTGCTCACTGCAGCTACCCTGGGGCTCACAGCACCGGGGGAGGCCGGAGCCTCCCTAATGGACGCCCTATTTTGGAGCCAAATTCTGGCTCTATGCACTTATTCGCAGTTTGATATTACGACTTTTTATACCCAAAATATGCCAAGTGCTGAAAGCGGCAATGAGTCACATTTTGCACAAACTCCCCTGCAGTTCTCGAAAAATCCCAAATATCCCAATTTCGAGGCCTGAGCCATATTTTGGAGCCAAATTCTGGCTCTATGCACGTATTCGCAGTTTGATATTACGACTTTTTATACCCAACATAACCCAAGTCCTGAAAGCCGCAATGAGTCACATTTTGCACAAACTCCTTTGCAGTTTTCGAAAAATCCCAAATATCCCAATTTCGAGGCCTGAGCCATATTTTGGAGCCAAATTTTGGCTCTCTGCTCGTATTCGCAGTTTGAAATTGCGACTTTTTTATACCCAACATATGCCACCTACTGAAAGCGGCGTTTGGTCACATTTGTCTCAAACCTCCCTGCAGTTTTCAAAATATCCCTAATATCCCAATTTCGAGGCCTGAGCCATATTTTGGAGCCAAATTCTGGCTCAATGCACGTTTTCGCAGTTTGATATTACGACTTTTTATACCCAACATATGCCAAGTCCTGAAAGCGGCAGTGAGTCACATTTTGCACAAACTCCCATGCAGTTTTCGAAATATCCCAAATATTCCAATTTCGAGGCCTTAGCCATATTTTGGAGCCAAATTCTGGCTCTCTGTACGTATTCGCAGTTTGAAATTGCGACTTTTTTATACCCAATATATGCCAACTACTGAAAGTGGTGTTTGGTCACATATGTCCCAAACCTCCGTGCAGTTTTCAAAATATCCCTAATATCCCAATTTCGAGGCCTGAGCCCTATTTTGGAGCCAAATTCTGGCTCTCTGCACGTATTCGCAGTTTTAAGTTACGACTTTTTATAACCAACATATGCCAAGTACTGAAAGCAGCGTTTGGTCACATTTGTCCCAAACCTCCCTCCAGTTTTCAAAATATACCAAACATCCCAATTTCGAGGCCTGAGCCATATTTTGGAGCCAAATTCTGGCTCTATGCACGTATTCGCAGTTTTATATTACGACTTTTTATACCCAACATATGCCAAGTCCTGAAAGCGGCAGTGAGTCACATTTTGCACAAACTCCCCTGCAGTTTTCGAAATATCCCAAATATCCCAATTTCGAAGCCTGAGCCATATTTTGGAGCCAAATTTTGGCTCTCTGCTCGTATTCGCAGTTTGAAATTGGGACTTTTTTTTACCCAACATATGCCAAGTGCTGAAAGCGGCGTTTGGTCACATTTGTCCCAAATATCCCTCCAGTTTTCAAAATATCACAAACATCCCAATTTCGAGGCCTGAACCATATTTTGGAGCCAAATTCTGGCTCTCTACATGTATTAGCAGTTTGATATTACGACTTTTTATACCCAACATATGCCAAGTCCTGAAAGCGGCAGTGAGTCACATTTTGCACAAACTCCCCTGCAGTTTTCGAAATATCTCAAATATACCAATTTCGAGGCCTGAGCCATATTTTGGAGCCAAATTCAGGCTCTCTGTACGTATTCGCAGTTTGAAGTTACGACTTTTTATACCCAACATATGCTAAGTACTGAAAGCGGCGTTTGGTCACATTTGTCCCAAACATCCCTCCAGTTTTCAAAATAACCAAAACATCCCAATTTCGAGGCCTGAGCCATATTTTGCAGCCAAATACTGGCTCTATGCACGTATTCGCAGTTTGATATTACGACTTTTTATACCCAACATATGCCAAGTCCTGAAAGCCGCAATGAGTCACATTTTGCACAAACTCCTTTGCAGTTTTCGAAAAATCCCAAATATCCCAATTTCGAGGCCTGAGCCATATTTTGGAGCCAAATTCTGGCTCTCTGCACGTATTTGCAGTTTTAAGTTACGACTTTTTATAACCAACATATGCCAAGTACTGAAAGCGGCGTTTGGTCACATTTGTCCCAAACCTCCCTCCAGTTTTCAAAATATCCCAAACATCCCAATTTCGAGGCCTGAGTCATATTTTGGAGCCAAATTCTGGCTCTATGCAAGTATTCGCAGTTTGATATTACGACTTTTTATACCAAACATATGCCAAGTCCTGAAAGCGGCAGTGAGTCACATTTTGAACAAACTCCCCTGCAGTTTTCGAAATATCCCAAAAATCCCAATTTTGAGGCCTGAGCCATATTTTGGAGCTAAATTCTGGCTCTCTGCACGTATTCGCAGTTTTAAGTTACGAATTTTTATACCCAACATATGCCAAGTACTGTAAGCGGCATTTGGTCACATTTGCCCCAAACCTCCCTCCAGTTTTCAAAATATCCCAAACATCCCAATTTCGAGGCCTGAGCCATATTTTGGAGCCAAATTCTGTCTCTATGCACGTATTCGCAGTTTGATATTACGACTTTTTATACCCAACATATGCCAAGTCCAGTAAGCGGCAGAGTCACATTTTGCACAAACTCCCCTGCAGTTTTCAAAATATCCCAAACATCCCAAATTCGAGGCCTGAGAAATATTTTGGAGCCAAATTCTGGCTCTCTGCACGTATTCGCTGTTTTAAATTACGACTTTTTATACCCAACATATGCCAAGTCCTGAAAGCGGCAAGTAGTAAGATTTTGCACAAACTCCTCTGCAGTTTTCAAAATATCCCAAACATCCCAATTCTGAGGCCTGAGCCATATTTTGGAGCCAAATTCTGGCTCTCTGCACGTATTCGCAGTTTCATATTACGAATTTTATACCCAACATATGCCAAGTACTGAAAGCGGCAGTGAGTCACATTTTGCACAAACTCCCCTACACTTTTCAAAATATGCCAAATATCCCAATTTCGAGGCCTGAGCCATATTTTGGAGCCAAATTCTGACTCTCTGCACGTATTCGCAGTTCGAAATTGCGACTTTTTTTATACCCAATATATGCCAAGTGCTGAAAGCGGCATTTGGTCACATTTGTCCCAAACCTCCCTCCAGGTTTCAAAATATCCCAAACATCCAAATTTCGAGACCTGAGCCATATTTTGCAACCAAATTCTGGCTCTCTACATGTATTCGCAGTTTGATATTACGACTTTTTATACCCAACATATGCCAAGTACTGAAAGCGGCAGTGAGTCACATTTTGCACAAACTTCCCTGCAGTTTTCAAAATATCCCAAACATCCCAATTTCGAGGCCTGAGCAATATTTTGGAGCCAAATTCTGGCTCTCTGCATGTATTCGCAGTTTTAAATTACGAATTTTTATACCCAACATATGCCAAGTCCTGAAAGCGGCAGTGAGACACATTTGGCACAAACTCCCCTGCAGTTTTCGAAATATCCCAAATATCCCAATTTCGAGGCCTGAGCCATATTTTGGAGCCAAATTCAGGCTCTCTGTACGTATTCGCAGTTTGATATTACGACTTTTTATACCCAACATATGCCAAGTACTGAAAGCGGCGTTTGGTCACATTTGTCCCAAAAATCCCTCCAGTTTTCAAAATATCCCAAACAATCCAATTTCGAGGCCTGAGCCATATTTTGGAGCCAAATTCTGGCTCTATGCACGTATTCGCAGTTTAATATTACGACTTTTTATACCCAACATATGCCAAGTCCTGAAAGCGGCAATGAGTCACATTTTGCACAAACTCCCCTGCAGTTTTCGAAAAATCCCAAATATCCCAATTTCGAGGCCTGAGCCATATTTTGGAGCCAAATTCTGGCTCTATGCACGTATTCGCAGTTTGATATTACGACTTTTTATACCAAACATATGCCAAGTCCTGAAAGCCGCAATGAGTCACATTTTGCACAAACTCCCATGCAGTTTTCGAAATATCCCAAATATTCCAATTTCGAGGCCTGAGCCATATTTTGGAGCCAAATTCTGGCTCTCTGCACGTATTCGCAGTTTGAAATTGCGACTTTTTTATACCCAATATATGCCAACTACTGAAAGTGGTGTTTGGTCACATATGTCCCAAACCTCCGTGCAGTTTTCAAAATATCCCTAATATCCCAATTTCGAGGCCTGAGCCATATTTTGGAGCCAAATTCTGGCTCTCTGCACGTATTCGCAGTTTTAAGTTACGACTTTTTATACCCAACATATGCCAAGTACTGAAAGCGGCATTTGGTCATATTTGTCCCAAACTCCCCTGCAGTTCTCGAAATATCCCAATTTCGAGGCCTGAGCCATATTTTGGGGCCAAATTCTGGCTCTCTGCACGTATTCGCAGTTTGAAATTGCGACTTTTTATACCCAACATATCCCAAGTACTGAAAGCGGCATTTGGTCATATTTGTCCCAAACTCCCCTGCAGTTTTCAAAATATCCCAAACTTCTCAATTTCGAGGCCTGAGTCATATTTTGGAGCCAAATTCTGGCTCTATGCTCGTATTCGAAGTTTGATATTACGACTTTTTATACCTAACATATACCAAGTCCTGAAAGCGGCAGTGAGTCACATTTTGCACAAACTCCCCTGCAGTTTTCAAAATATCCCAAATATCATAATTTCGAGGCCTGAGCCATATTATGGAGCCAATTTCTGGCTCTCTGCACGTATTCGCAGTTTGAAATTGCGACTTTTTTATACCAACATATGCCAAGTACTGAAAGCAGCTTTTGGTCACATTTGTCCCAAACCTCCCTCCAGTTTTTAAAATATCCCGTAAATCCCAATTTCGAGGCCGGAGCCATGTTTTGGAGCCAAATTCTGGCTCTCTGCACGTATTCGCAGTTTGATATTTCGACTTTTTATACCCAACATATGCAAAGTATTGGACGCAGCAGTGAGTCACATTTTGCACAAACTCCCCTGCAGTTTTCAAAATATCCCAAACATCTCAATTTCTAGGCCTGAGCCATTTTTTGGAAACAAATTCTGGCTCTCTGCACGTATTCGCAGTTTGAAATTACGACTTTTTTATACCCAACATATGCGAAGTACTGAAAGCGGCGTTTGGTCACATTTGTCCCAAACATTCCATGCAGGTTTCAAAATGTCCCAAACATCCCAATATCGAGGCCTGAGCCATATTTTGGAGCCAAATTATGGCTCTCTGCACGTATTCGCAGTTTTAAGTTACGACTTTTTATACCCAACATATGCCAAGTACTGAAAGCGGCGTTTGGTCACATTTGTCCCAAACCTCCCTCCAGTTTCCAAAATATCCCAAACATCCCAATTTCGAGGCCTGAGCCATATTTTGGAGCCAAATTCTGGCTCTCTGCACGTATTCGCAGTTTGATATTACGACTTTTTATACCCAACATATGCCAAGTACTTGATGCGGCAGTGAGTCACATTTTGCACAACCTCCCCTACAGTTTTCAAAATATCCCAAACATCCCTATTTCGAGGCCTGAGCCATATTTTGGAGCCAAATTCAAGCTCTCTGTACGTATTCGCATTTTGAAATTACAACTTTTTATACTGAACATATGCCAAGTACTGAAAGCGGCGTTTGGTCACATTTGTCCCAAACCTCTCTCCAGTTTTCAAAATATTCCAAACATCCCAATTTCGAGGCCTGAGCAATATTTTGGAGCCAAATTCTGGCTCTCTGCACGTATTCGCAGTTTTAAATTACGACTTTTTATACCAAACATATGCCAAGTACTGAAAGCGGCGTTTCGTCACATTTGTCCCAAACCTCCCTCCAGTTTTCAAAATATCCTAAACATCCCAGTTTCGAGGCCTGAGCCATATTTTGGAGCCAAATTCTGGCTCTCTGCACGTATTCGCAGTTTCATATTACGAATTTTATTCCCAACATATGCCAAGTACTGAAACCGGCAGTGAGTCACATTTTGCACAAACTCCCCTTCAGTTTTCAAAATATCCCAAATATCCCAATTTCGAGGCCTGAGCCATATTTTGGAGCCAAAATCTGGCTCTCTGCAAGTATTCGCAGTTTGAAATTGCGAATTTTTTATACCCTATATATGCCAAGTGCTGAAAGCGGCGTTTGGTCACATTTGTCCCAATCCTTCCTCCAGTTTTCAAAATATCCCAAACATCCGAATTTCCAGGCCTGAGCCATATTTTGGGGCCAAATTCTGGCTCTCTGCACGTATTCGCAGTTTGAAATTGCTACCTTTTTATACCCAACTCCCCTGCAGTTCTCGAAATATCCCAAATATCCCAATTTCGAGGCCTGAGCCATATTTTGGGGCCAAATTCTGGCTCTCAGCACGTATTCGCAGTTTGAAATTGCGACTTTTTATACCCAACATATGCCAAGTACTGAAAGCGGCAGTGAGTCAAATTTTGCACAAACTCCCCTGCAGTTCTCGAAATATCCCAATTTCGAAGCCTGAGCCATATTTTGGGGCCAAATTCTGGCTCTCTGCACGTATTCGCAGTTTGAAATTGCGACTTTTTATACCCAACATATCCCAAGTACTGAAAGCGGCATTTGGTCATATTTGTCCCAAACTCCCCTGCAGTTTTCAAAATATCCCAAACTTCTCAATTTTGAGGCCTGAGTCATATTTTGGAGCCAAATTCTGGCTCTATGCTCGTATTCGAAGTTTGATATTACGACTTTTTATACCTAACATATACCAAGTCCTGAAAGCGGCAGTGAGTCACATTTTGCACAAACTCCCCTGCAGTTTTCAAAATATCCCAAATATCATAATTTCGAGGCCTGAGCCATATTATGGAGCCAATTTCTGGCTCTCTGCACGTATTCGCAGTTTGAAATTGCGACTTTTTTATACCAACATATGCCAAGTATTGAAAGCAGCTTTTGGTCACATTTGTCCCAAACCTCCCTCCAGTTTTTAAAATATCCCGAAAATCCCAATTTCGAGGCCGGAGCCATGTTTTGGAGCCAAATTCTGGCTCTCTGCACGTATTCGCAGTTTGAAATTACGACTTTTTTATACCCAACATATGCAAAGTATTGGACGCAGCATTGAGTCACATTTTGCACAAACTCCCCTGCAGTTTTCAAAATATCCCAAACATCTCAATTTCTAGGCCTGAGCCATATTTTGGAAACAAATTCTGGCTCTCTGCACATATTCGCAGTTTGAAATTACGACTTTTTTATACCCAACATATGCGAAGTACTGAAAGCGGCGTTTGGTCACATTTGTCCCAAACATTCCATGCAGGTTTCAAAATGTCCCAAACATCCCAATATCGAGGCCTGAGCCATATTTTGGAGCCAAATTCTGGCTCTCTGCACGTATTCGCAGTTTGAAATTACTACTTTTTATACCCAACATATGCCAAGTACTGAAAGCGGCGTTTGGTCATATTTGTCCCAAACTCTCCTGCAGTTTTCAAAATATCCCAAACTAACCAATTTCGAGGCCTGAGTCATATTTTGGAGCCAAATTCTGGCTCTCTGCACGTATTCGGAGTTTGAAATTGAGACTTTTTATACCTAACATATGCACAGTCCTGAAAACGGCAGTGAGTCACATTTTGCACAAACTCCCCTGCAGTTTTCAAAATATCCCAAATATCCCAATTTCGAGGCCTGAGCCATATTTTGGAGCCATATTCAGGCTCTCTGTACGTATTCGCAGTTTGAAGTTACGACTTTTTATACCCAACATATGCCAAGTAGTGAAAGCGGCGTTTGGTCACATTTATCCCAAACCTCCCTCCAGTTTTCAAAATATCCCAAACATCCCAATTTCGAGGCCTGAGCTATATTTTGGAGCCAAATTCTGGCTATATGCACGTATTCGCAGTTTGATATTACGACTTTTTATACCCAACATATGCCAAGTCCTGAAAGAGGCAATGAGTCACATTTTGCACAAACTCCCCTGCAGTTTTCGAAAAATCCCAAATATCCCAATTTCGAGGCCTGAGCCATATTTTGGAGCCAAATTCTGGCTCTCTGCACGTATTCGCAGTTTTAAGTTATGACTTTTTATACTCAACATATGCCAAGTAGTGAAAGCGGCGTTTGGTCATATTTGTCTCAAACTCCCCTGCAGTTTTCAAAATATCCCAAACTTCTCAATTTCGAGGCCTGAGTCATATTTTGGAGCCAAATTCTGGCTCTCTGCACGTATTCGCAGTTTGAAATTACGATTTTTTATACCTAACATTTGCCAAGTCCTGAAAGCGGCAGTGAGTCACATTTTGCACAAACTCCCCTGCAGTTTTCGAAATATCCAAAATATCCCAATTTCAAGGCCTGAGCCATATTTTGGAGCCAAATTCTGGCTCTCTGCACGTATTCGCAGTTTGAAATAGCGACTTTTTTATACCCAACATATGCCAACTACAGAAAGCGGCGTTTGGTCACAATTGTCCCAATCCACCCTGCAGTTTTCAAAATATCCCTAAAATCCCAATTTCGAGGCAGGAGCCATGTTTTGGAGCCAAATTCTGGCTCTCTGCACGTATTCGCAGTTTGATATTACGACTTTTTATACCCAACATATGCAAAGTATTGGACGCAGCAGTGAGTCACATTTTGCACAAACTCCCCTGCAGTTTTCAAAATATTCCAAACATCCCAATTTCGAGGCCTGAGCCTTATTTTGGAAACAAATTCTGGCTCTCTGCACGTATTCGCAGTTTGAAATTACGACTTTTTTTTACCCAACATATGCGAAGTACTGAAAGCGGCGTTTGGTCACATTTGTCCCAAACATTCCTCCAGGTTTCAAAATGTCCCAAACATCTCAATATCGAGGCCTGAGCCATATTTTGGAGCCAAATTCTGGGTCTCTGCACGTATTCGCAGTTTGAAATTACAACTTATTATACCCAACATATGCCAAGTACTGAAAGCGGCAGAGAGTCACATTTTGCACAAACTCCCCAGCAGTTTTCAAAATATCCCAAACATCCTAATTTCGAGGCCTGAGCCATATTTTGGAGCCAAATTCTGGCTCTCTGCACGTATTCGCAGTTTGAAATTGCGACTTATTTATACCCAACATATGCCAACTACAGAAAGCGGCGTTTGGTCACAATTGTCCCAAACCTCCCTGCAGTTTTCAAAATATCCCTAAAATCCCAATTTCGAGGCCGGAGCCATGTTTTGGAGCCAAATTCTGGCTCTCTGCACGTATTCGCAGTTTGATATTACGACTTTTTATACCCAACATATGCAATGTATTGGACGCAGCAGTGAGTCACATTTTGCACAAACTCCCCTGCAGTTTTCAAAATATTCCAAACATCCCAATTTCGAGGCCTGAGCCTTATTTTGGAAACAAATTCTGGCTCTCAGCACGTATTCGCAGTTTGAAATTACGACTTTTTTATACCCAACATATGCGAAGTACTGAAAGCGGCGTTTGGTCACATTTGTCCCAAACATTCCTCCAGGTTTCAAAATGTCCCAAACATCTCAATATCGAGCCCTGAGCCATATTTTGGAGCCAAATTTTGGCTCTCTGCACGTATTCGCAGTTTGAAATTACGACCTTTTATACCCAACATATGCCAACTACTGAAAGCGGCGTTTGGTTATATTTGTCCCAAACTCCCCTGCAGTTTTCAAAATATCCCAAACTTCCCAATTTCGAGGCCTGAGTCATAATTTGGAGCCAAATTCTGGCTCTCTGCACGTATTCGCAGTTTGAAATTATGACTTTTTAAAGTAATATATGCCAAGTCCTGAAAGCGGCAGTGAGTCACATTTTGCACAAACTCCCCTGCAGTTTTCGAAATATCCCAAATATCCGAATTTCGAGGCCTGAGCCATATTTTGGAGCCAAATTCAGGCTCTCTGTACGTATTCGCAGTTTGAAGTTACGACTTTTTATACCCAACATATACCAAGTCCTGAAAGAGGCAATGAGTCACATTTTGCACAAACTCCTTTGCAGTTTTCGAAAAATCCCAAATATCCCAATTTCGAGGCCTGAGCCATATTTTGGAGCCAAATTCTAGCTCTCTGCACGTATTCGTAGTTTTAAGTTATGACTTTTTATATCCAACGTATGCCAAGTAGTGAAATCGGCGTTTGGTCATATTTGTCCCAAAATCCCCTGCAGTTTTCAAAATATCCCAAACTTCTCAATTTCGAGGCCTGAGTCATATTTTGGAGCCAAATTCTGGCTCTCTGCACGTATTCGCAGTTTGAAATTACGACTTTTTAAAGTAATATATGACATGTCCTGAAAGCGGCAGTGAGTCACATTTTGCACAAATTCCCCTGCAGTTTTCGAAATATCCCAAATATCCCAATTTCGAGGCCTGAGCCATATTTTGGAGCCAAATTTTGGCTCTCTGCACGTATTCGCAGTTTGATATTGCAACTTTTTTATACCCAACATATGCAAACTACTGAAAGCGGTGTTTGGTCACATTTGTCCCAAACCTCCTTGCAGTTTTCAAAATATCCCAAACATCCCAATTTCGAGGCCTGAGCCATATTTTGGAGCCAAATTCTGGCTCTCTGCACGTATTCGCAGAGTGATATTACGACTTTTTATACCCAACATATGCCAAGTACTTGACGCGGCAGTGAGTCACATTTTGCACAAACTCCCCTGCAGTTTTCAAAATATCCCAAATATCCCAATTTCGAGGCCTGAGCCATATTATGGAGCCAAATTCTGGCTCTCTGCACGTATTCGCAGTTTGAAATTGCGACTTTTTTATACCTAACATATGCCAACTACAGAAAGCGGCGTTTGGTCACATTTGTCCCAAACCTCCCTCCAGTTTTCAAAATAACCCAAACATCCCAATTTCGAGGTCTGAGCCATATTTTGGAGCCAAATTCTGGCTCTAAGCACAAATTCGCAATTTTATATTACGACTTTTTATACCCAACATATGCCTAGTCCTGAAAGCGGCAGTGAGTCACATTTTGCACAAACTCTCCTGCAGTTTTCAAAATATCCCAAATATCCCAATTTCGAGGCCTGAGCCATATTATGGAGCCAAATTCTGGCTCTCTGCACGTATTCGCAGTTTGAAATTGCGACTTTTTTATACCTAACATATGCCAACTACAGAAAGCGGCGTTTGGTCACATTTGTCCCAAACTTCCCTGCAGTTTTCAAAATATCCCTAAAGTCCCAATTTCGAGGCCGGAGCCATGTTTTGGAGCCAAATTCTGACCCTCTGCAAGTATTTGCAGTTTTATATTACGACTTTTTATACCCAACATATGCCAAGTATTAGACGCAGCAGTGAGTCTCATTTTGCACAAACTCCCCTGCAGTTTTCAAAATATCCCAAACATCCCAATTTCAAGGCCTGAGCCTTATTTTGGAAACAAATTCTGGCTCTCTGCAAGTATTCGCAGTTTTATATTACGACTTTTTATACCCAACATATGCCAAGTATTAGACGCAGCAGTGAGTCTCATTTTGCACAAACTCCCCTGCAGGTTTCAAAATGTCCCAAACATCCCAATATCGAGGCCTGAGCCATATTTTGGAGCCAAATTCTGGCTCTCTGCACGTATTCGCAGTTTGAAATTACGACATTTTATACCCAACATATGCCAAATACTGAAAGCGGCGTTTGGTCATATTTGTCCCAAACTCCCCTGCAGTTTTCAAAATATCCCAAACTTCCCAATTTCGAGGCCTGAGTCATAATTTGGAGCCAAATTCTGGCTCTATGCATATATTCGCAATTTTATATTACGACTTTTTATACCCAACATATGCCAAGTCCTGAAAGCGGCAGTGAGTCACATTTTGCACAAACTCCCCTGCAGTTTTAAAAATATCCCAAATATCCCAATTTCGAGGCCTGAGCCATATTTTGGAGCTAAATTTTGGCTCTCTGCACGTATTCGCAGTTTAAAATTGCGACTTTTTTATACCCAACATATGCCAACTACTGAAAGCGGCGTTTGGTCACATTTGTCCCAAACCTCCCTGCAGTTTTCAAAATATCCCTAATATCCCAATTTCGAGGCCTGAGCCATATTTTGGAGCCAAATTCTGGCTCTCTGCACGTATTCGCAGTTTGATATTTCGACTTTTTATACCCAACATATGCAAAGTATTGGACGCAGCAGTGAGTCACATTTTGCACAAACTCCCCTGCAGTTTTCAAAATATCCCAAATATCCCAATTTCGAGGCCTGAGCCATATTTTGGAGCCATATTCAGGCTCTCTGTACGTATTCGCAGTTTGAAGTTACGACTTTTTATACCCAACATATGCCAAGTAGTGAAAGCGGCGTTTGGTCACATTTATCCCAAACCTCCCTCCAGTTTTCAAAATATCCCAAACATGCCAATTTCGAGGCCTGAGCTATATTTTGGAGCCAAATTCTGGCTATATGCACGTATTCGCAGTTTGATATTACGAATTTTTATACCCAACATATGCCAAGTCATGAAAGAGGCAATGAGTCACATTTTGCACAAACTCCCCTGCAGTTTTCGAAAAATCCCAAATATCCCAATTTCGAGGCCTGAGCCATATTTTGGAGCCAAATTCTGGCTCTCTGCACGTATTCGCAGTTTGAAATTACGATTTTTTATACCTAACATTTGCCAAGTCCTGAAAGCGGCAGTGAGTCACATTTTGCACAAACTCCCCTGCAGTTTTCGAAATATCCAAAATATCCCAATTTCAAGGCCTGAGCCATATTTTGGAGCCAAATTCTGGCTCTCTGCACGTATTCGCAGTTTGAAATAGCGACTTTTTTATACCCAACATATACCAACTACAGAAAGCGGCGTTTGGTCACAATTATCCCAAACCACCCTGCAGTTTTCAAAATATCCCTAAAATCCCAATTTCGAGGCAGGAGCCATGTTTTGGAGCCAAATTCTGGCTCTCTGCACGTATTCGCAATTTGATATTACGACTTTTTATACCCAACATATGCAAAGTATTGGACGCAGCAGTGAGTCACATTTTGCACAAACTCCCCTGCAGTTTTCAAAATATTCCAAACATCCCAATTTCGAGGCCTGAGCCTTATTTTGGAAACAAATTCTGGCTCTCTGCACGTATTCGCAGTTTGAAATTACGACTTTTTTATACCCAACATATGCGAAGTACTGAAAGCGGCGTTTGGTCACATTTGTCCCAAACATTCCTCCAGGTTTCAAAATGTCCCAAACATCTCAATATCGAGGCCTGAGCCATATTTTGGAGCCAAATTCTGGGTCTCTGCACGTATTCGCAGTTTGAAATTACAACTTATTATACCCAACATATGCCAAGTACTGAAAGCGGCAGAGAGTCACATTTTGCACAAACTCCCCAGCAGTTTTCAAAATATCCCAAACATCCTAATTTCGAGGCCTGAGCCATATTTTGGAGCCAAATTCTGGCTCTCTGCACGTATTCGCAGTTTGAAATTGCGACTTTTTTATACCCAACATATGCCAACTACAGAAAGCGGCGTTTGGTCACAATTGTCCCAAACCTCCCTGCAGTTTTCAAAATATACCTAAAATCCCAATTTCGAGGCCGGAGCCATGTTTTGGAGCCAAATTCTGGCTCTCTGCACGTATTCGCAGTTTGATATTACGACTTTTTATACCCAACATATACCAAGTCCTGAAAGAGGCAATGAGTCACATTTTGCACAAACTCCCCTGCAGTTTTCGAAAAATCCCAAATATCCCAATTTCGAGGCCTGAGCCATATTTTGGAGCCAAATTCTAGCTCTCTGCACGTATTCGCAGTTTTAAGTTATGACTTTTTATACCCAACGTATGCCAAGTAGTGAAATCGGCGTTTGGTCATATTTGTCCCAAAATCCCCTGCAGTTTTCAAAATATCCCAAACTTCTCAATTTCGAGGCCTGAGTCATATTTTGGAGCCAAATTCTGGCTCTCTGCACGTATTCGCAGTTTGAAATTACGACTTTTTATACCTAACATATGCCAAGTCCTGAAAGCGGCAGTGAGTCACATTTTGCACAAACTCCCCTGCAGTTTTCGAAATATCCAAAATATCCCAATTTCGAGGCCTGAGCCATATTTTGGAGCCAAATTCTTGCTCTCTGCACGTATTCGCAGTTTGAAATTGCGACGTTTTTATACCCAACATATGCCAACTACAGAAAGCGGCGTTTGGTCACAATTGTACCAAACCTCCCTGCAGTTTTCAAAATATCCCTAAAATCCCAATTTCGAGCCCGGAGCCATGTTTTGGAGCCAAATTCTGGCTCTCTGCACGTATTCGCAGTTTGATATTACGACTTTTTATACCCAACATATGCAAAGTATTGGACGCAGCAGTGAGTCACATTTTGCACAAACTCCCCTGCAATTTTCAAAATATTCCAAACATCCCAATTTCGAGGCCTGAGCCTTATTTTGGAAACAAATTCTGGCTCTTTGCACGTATTCGCAGTTTGAAATTACGACTTTTTTATACCCAACATATGCGAAGTACTGAAAGCGGCGTTTGGTCACATTTGTCCCAAACATTTCTGCAGGTTTCAAAATGTCCCAAACATCCCAATATCGAGGCCTGAGCCATATTTTGGAGCCAAATTCTGGCTCTCTACACGTATTCGCAGTTTGAAATTACGACTTTTTATACCCAACATATGCCAAGTACTGAAAGCGGCGTTTGGTCATATTTGTCCGAAACTCCCCTGCAGTTTTCAAAATATCCCAAACTTCCCAATTTCGAGGCCTGAGTCATAATTTGGAGCCAAATTCTGGCTCTCTGCACGTATTCGCAGTTTGAAATTACGACTTTTTAAAGTAATATATGACATGTCCTGAAAGCGGCAGTGAGTCACATTTTGCACAAATTCCCCTGCAGTTTTCGAAATATCCCAAATATCCCAATTTCGAGGCCTGAGCCATATTTTGGAGCCAAATTTTGGCTCTCTGCACGTATTCGCAGTTTGATATTGCAACTTTTTTATACCCAACATATGCAAACTACTGAAAGCGGTGTTTGGTCACAATTGTCCCAAACCTCCCTGCAGTTTTCAAAATATCCCAAACATCCCAATTTCGAGGCCTGAGCCATATTTTGGAGCCAAATTCTGGCTCTCTGCACGTATTCGCAGTGTGATATTACGACTTTTTATACCCAACATATGCCAAGTACTTGACGCGGCAGTGAGTCACATTTTGCACAAACTCCCCTGCAATTTTCAAAATATCCCAAATATCCCAATTTCGAGGCCTGAGCCATATTATGGAGCCAAATTCTGGCTCTCTGCACGTATTCGCAGTTTGAAATTGCGACTTTTTTATACCTAACATATGCCAACTACAGAAAGCGGCGTTTGGTCACATTTGTCCCAAACCTCCCTCCAGTTTTCAAAATAACCCAAACATCCCAATTTCGAGGTCTGAGCCATATTTTGGAGCCAAATTCTGGCTCTATGCACATATTCGCAATTTTATATTACGACTTTTTATACCCAACATATGCCAAGTCCTGAAAGCGGCAGTGAGTCACATTTTGCACAAACTCCCCTGCAGTTTTCAAAATATCCCAAATATCCCAATTTCGAGGCCTGAGCCATATTATGGAGCCAAATTCTGGCTCTCTGCACGTATTCACAGTTTGAAATTGCGACTTTTTTATACCTAACATATGCCAACTACAGAAAGCGGCGTTTGGTCACATTTGTCCCAAACTTCCCTGTAGTTTTCAAAATATCCCTAAAGTCCCAATTTCGAGGCCGGAGCCATGTTTTGGAGCCAAATTCTGACTCTCTGCAAGTATTCGCAGTTTTATATTACGACTTTTTATACCCAACATATGCAAAGTATTAGACGCAGCAGTGAGTCACATTTTGCACAAACTCCCCTGCAGTTTTCAAAATATCCCAAACATCCCAATTTCGAGGCCTGAGCCTTATTTTGGAAACAAATTCTGGCTCTCTGCAAGTATTCGCAGTTTGAAATTACAACTTTTTTATACCCAACATATGCAAAGTACTGAAAGCGGCGTTTGGTCACATTTGTCCCAAACATTCCTGCAGGTTTCAAAATGTCCCAAACATCCCAATATCGAGGCCTGAGCCATATTTTGGAGCCAAATTCTGGCTCTCTGCACGTATTCGCAGTTTGAAATTACGACATTTTATACCCAACATATGGCAAGTCCTGAAAGCGGCAGTGAGTCACATTTTGCACAAACTCCCCTGCAGTTTTAAAAATATCCCAAATATCCCAATTTCGAGGCCTGAGCCATATTTTGGAACTAAATTTTGGCTCTCTGCACGTATTCGCAGTTTGAAATTGCGACTTTTTTATACCCAACATATGCCAACTACTGAAAGCGGCGTTTGGTCACATTTGTCCCAAACCTCCCTGCAGTTTTCAAAATATCCCTAATATCCCAATTTCGAGGCCTGAGCCATATTTTGGAGCCAAATTCAAGCTCTCTCTGTACGTATTCGCAGTTTGAAATTACAACTTTTTATACTCAACATATGCCAAGTACTGAAAGCGGCGTTTGGTCACATTTGTCCCAAACCTCCCTCCAGTTTTCAAAATATCCCAAACATCCCAATTTCGAGGCCTGAGCAATATTTTGGAGCCAAATTCTGGCTCTCTGCACGTATTCGCAGTTTTAAATTACGACTTTTTGTACCCATCATATGCCAAGTACTGAAAGCGGCGTTTGGTCACATTTGTCCCAAACCTCCCTCCAGTTTTCAAAATATCCCAAACATCCCAATTTCGAGGCCTGAGCCATATTTTGGAGCTAAATTCTGGCTCTCTGCACGTTTTCGGAGTTTGATATTACGACTTTTTATACCCAACATATGCCAAGTCCTGAACATGGCAGTGAGTCACATTTTGCACAAACTCCCCTGCAGTTCTCGAAATATCCCAAATATCCCAATTTCGAGGCCTGAGCCATATTTTGGGGCCAAATTTTGGCAGTGCACGTATTCGCAGTTTGAAATTGCGACTTTTTTATACCCAACATATGCCAAGTGCTGAAAGCGGCGTTTGGTCACATTTGTCCCAAACCTCCCTGCAGTTTTCAAAATATTCCAAATATCCCAATTTCGAGGCTTGAGCCATATTTTGGAGCCAAATTCTGGCTCTCTGCACGTATTCGCAGTTTGAATTTACGACTTTTTATACCTAACATTTCCCAAGTCCTGAAAGCGGCAGTGAGTCACATTTTGCACAAACTCCCCTGCAGTTTTCAAAATATCCCAAATATCCCAATTTCGAGGCCTGAGCCATATTATGGAGCCAAATTCTGGCTCTCTGCACGTATTCGCAGTTTGAAATTGCGACTTTTTTATAATAACATATGCCAAGTACTGAAAGCAGCGTTTGGTCACATTTGTCCCAAACCTGCCTCCAGTTTTCAAAATATCCCAAACATTCCAATTTCGAGGCCTGAGCTATATTTTGGAGCCAAATTCTGGCTCTATGCACGTATTCGCAGTTTGATATTACGACTTTTTATACCAAACATATGCCAAGTCCTGAAGCGGCAGTGAGTCACATTTTGCTCAAACTCCCCTGCAGTTTTCGAAATATTCCAAATATCCCAATTTCGAGGCCTGAACCATATTTTGGAGCCAAATTCTGTCTCTCTGCACGTATTCGCAGTTTGAAATTACAACTTTTTATACTCAACATATGCCAAGTACTGAAAGCGGCGTTTGGTCACATTTGTCCCAAACCTCCCTCCAGTTTTCAAAATATCCCAAATATCCCAATTTCGAGGCCTGAGCTATATTTTGGAGCCAAATTCTGGCTCTCTGCACGTATTCGCAGTTTGAAATTGCAACTTTTTATACCCAACATATGCCAAGTACTTCAGCGGCGTTTGGTCATATTTGTCCCAAACTCCCCTGCAGTTTTCAAAATATCCTAAACTTCTCAATTTCGAGGCCTGAGTCATATTTTGGAGCCAAATTCTGGCTCTCTGCACGTATTCGCAGTTTGAATTTACGACTTTTTATACCTAACATTTGCCAAGTCCTGAAAGCGGCAGTGAGTCACATTTTGCACAAACTCCCCTGCAGTTTTCAAAATATCCCAAATATCCCAATTTCGAGGCCTGAGCCATATTATGGAGCCAAATTCTGGCTCTCTGCACGTATTCGCAGTTTGAAATTGCGACTTTTTTATACCTAACATATGCCAACTACAGAAAGCGGCGTTTGGTCACATTTGTCCCAAACCTCCCTGCAGTTTTCAAAATATCCCTAAAGTCCCAATTTCGAGGCCGGAGCCATGTTTTGGAAACAAATTCTGGCTCTCTGCACGTATTCGCAGTTTGATATTACGACTTTTTATACCCAACATATGCAAAGTATTGGACGCAGCAGTGAGTCACATTTTGCACAAACTCCCCTGCAGTTTTCAAAATATCCCAAACATCCCAATTTCGAGGCCTGAGCCTTATTTTGGAAACAAATTCTGGCTCTCTGCACGTATTCGCAGTTTGAAATTACGACTTTTTTATACCCAACATATGCGAAGTACTGAAAGCGGCGTTTGGTCACATTTGTCCCAAACATTCCTGCATGTTTCAAAGTGTCCCAAACATCCCAATATCGAGGCCTGAGCCATATTTAGAGCCAAATTCTGGCTCTCTGCACGTATTCGCAGTTTGAAATTACGACTTTTTATACCCAACATATGCCAAGTACTGAAAGCGGCGTTTGGTCATATTTGTCCCAAACTCCCCTGCAGTTTTCAAAATATCCCAAACTTCCCAATTTCGAGGCCTGAGTCATAATTTGGAGCCAAATTCTGGCTCTCTGCATGTATTCGCAGTTTGAAATTACGACTTTTTAAAGTAATATATGCCAAGTCCTGAAAGCGGCAGTGAGTCACATTTTGCACAAACTCCCCTGCAGTTTTCGAAATATCCCAAATATCCCAATTTCGAGGCCTGAGCCATATTTTGGAGCCAAATTCAGGCTCTCTGTACGTATTCGCAGTTTGAAGTTACGACTTTTTATACCCAACATATGCCAAGTACTGAAAGCGGCTTTTGGTCACATTTGTCCCAAACCTCCCTCCAGTTTTCAAATTATTTCAAACATCCCAATTTCGAGGCCTGAGCCATATTTTGGAGCCAAATTCTGGCTCTATGCACGTATTCGCAGTTTGATATTACGACTTTATATACCAAACATATGCCAAGTCCTGAAAGCGGCAATGAGTCATATTTTGCACAAACTCCCCTGCAGTTTTGGAAAAAATCCCAAATATCCCAATTTCGAGGCCCGAGCCATATTTTGGAGTCAAATTCTGGCTCTCTGCACGTATTCGCAGTTTTAAGTTACGACTTTTTATACCCAACATATGCCAAGTACTGAAAGCGGCGTTTGGTCACATTTGTCCCAAACCTCCCTCCAGTTTTCAAAATAACCCAAACATCCCAATTTCGAGGTCTGAGCCATATTTTGGAGCCAAATTCTGGCTCTATGCACATATTCGCAGTTTTATATTACGACTTTTTATACCCAACATATGCCAAGTCCTGAAAGCGGCAGTGAGTCACATTTTGCACAAACTCCCCTGCAGTTTTCGAAATATCCCAAATATCCCAATTTCGAGGCCTGAGCCATATTTTGGAGCCAAATTTTGGCTCTCTGCACGTATTCGCAGTTTGAAATTGCGACTTTTTTATACCCAACATATGCCAACTACTGAAACCGGCGTTTGGTCACATTTGTCCCAAACCTCCCTGCAGTTTTCAAAATATCCCTAATATCCCAATTTCGGGGTTTGAGCCATATTTTGGAGCCAAATTCTGGCTCTCTGCACGTATTCGCAGTGTGATATTATGAATTTTTATACCCAACATATGCCAACTACTTGATGCGGCAGTGAGTCACATTTTGGACAAACTCCCCTGCAGTTTTCAAAATATCACAAACATCCCAATTTCGAGGCCTGAGCCATATTTTGGAGCCAAATTCAAGCTCTCTGTACGTATTCGCAGTTTGAAATTACAACTTTTTATACTCAACATATGCCAAGTACTGAAAGCGGCGTTTGGTCACATTTGTCCCAAACCTCCCTGCAGTTTTCAAAATATCCCAAACATCCCAATTTCGAGGCCTGAGCAATATTTTGAAGCCAAATTCTGGCTCTCTGCACGTATTCGCAGTTTGAAATTACGACTTTTTATACCCAACATATGCCAAGTACTGCAGCGGCGTTTGGTCATATTTGTCCCAAACTCCCCTGCAGTTTTCAAAATATCCCAAACTTCTCAATTTCGAGGCCTGAGTCATATTTTGGATCCAAATTCTGGCTCTCTGCACGTATTCGCAGTTTGAAATTGCGACTTTTTTATAATAACATATGCCAAGTACTGAAAGCAGCGTTTGGTCACATTTGTCCCAAACCTGCCTCCAGTTTTCAAAATATCCCAAACATTCCAATTTTGAGGCCTGAGCTATATTTTGGAGCCAAATTCTGGCTCTATGCACGTATTCGCAGTTTGATATTACGACTTTTTATACCAAACATATGCCAAGTCCTGAAGCGGCAGTGAGTCACATTTTGCTCAAACTCCCCTGCAGTTTTCGAAATATCCCAAATATCCCAATTTCGAGGCCTGAACCATATTTTGGAGCCAAATTCTGTCTCTCTGCACGTATTCGCAGTTTGAAATTACAACTTTTTATACTCAACATATGCCAAGTACTGAAAGCGGCGTTTGGTCACATTTGTCCCAAACCTCCCTCCGGTTTTCAAAATATCCCAAATATCCCAATTTCGAGGCCTGAGCTATATTTTGGAGCCAAATTCTGGCTCTCTGCACGTATTCGCAGTTTGAAATTGCAACTTTTTATACCCAACATATGCCAAGTACTGCAGCGGCGTTTGGTCATATTTGTCTCAAACTCCCCTGCAGTTTTCAAAATATCCTAAACTTCTCAATTTCGAGGCCTGAGTCATATTTTGGAGCCAAATTCTGGCTCTCTGCACGTATTCGCAGTTTGAATTTACGACTTTTTATACCTAACATTTGCCAAGTCCTGAAAGCGGCAGTGAGTCACATTTTGCACAAACTCCCCTGCAGTTTTCAAAATATCCCAAATATCCCAATTTCGAGGCCTGAGCCATATTATGGAGCCAAATTCTGGCTATCTGCACGTATTCACAGTTTGAAATTGCGACTTATTATACCCAACATATGCCAAGTACTGAAAGCGGCAATGAGTCACATTTTGCACAAACATCCCTGCAGTTTTCAAAATATCCCTAAAATCCCCATTTCAAGGCCTGAGCCATATTTTGTAGCCAAACTCAGGCTCTCTGCACGTATTCGCAGTTTGAAATTACGACTTTTTATACCCAACATATGCCAAGTACTGAAAGCGGCGTTTGGTCACATTTGTCCCAAACCTCCCTGCAGTTTTCAAAATATCCCAAACATCCCAATTTCGAAGCCTGAGCCCTATTCTGGAGCCAAATTCTGGCTCTCTTCACGTTTTCGCAGTTTGATATTACGACTTTTTATACCCAACATATGCCAAGTCCTAAAAGCGGCAGTGAGTAACTTTGTGCACAAACTCCCCTGCAGTTTTCGAAATATCCCAAATATCCCAATTTCGGGGCCTGAGCTATTATTTGGAACCAAATTCTGGTTCTCTGCACGTATTCGCTGTTTGAAATTACAACTTTTTTATACCCAACTTATGCCAAGGACTGAAAGCGGCGTTTGGTCACATTTGTCCCAATCCCCCCTGCAATTTTCAAAATATCCCAAACATCTCAATTTCGAGGCCTCAGCCATATTTTGGAGCCAAATTCTGGCTCTCTGCACGTATTCACAGTTTGAAATTTCGACTTTTTATACCTATCATATGCCAAGTACTGAAAGCAGCATTTGGTCATATTTGTCCTAAACTCCCCTGCAGTTTTCAAAATATCCCAAACATCACAATTTCTAGGCCTGAGCCATATTTTGGAGCCATGTTCTTGCTCTATGCACGTATTCGCAGTTTGAAATTACGACTTTTTATTCCCAACATATGCCAAGTCCTGAAAGCGGCAGTGAGTGACATTTTGCACAAAATCCCCTGCAGTTTTCGAAATATCCCAAATATCCCAATTTCGAGGCCTGAGCCCTATTTTGGAGCCAAATTTTGGCTCTCTGCATGTATTCGCTGTTTTAAATTACGACTTTTTTATACCCAACATATGCCAAGTACTGAAAGCGGCATTTGGTCACATTTGTCCCAATCCCCAATGCAATTTTCAAAATATTCCAAACATCCCAATTTCGAGGCCTGAGCCATATTTTGGAGCCAAATTCTGGCTCTCTGCACGTATTCGCAGTTTGAAATTACGACTTTTTATACCCAACATATGTGAAGTACTGAAAGCGGCGTTTGGTCACATTTGTCCCAAACCTCCCTGTAGTTTTTTAAATATCCCAAACATCCCAATTTCGAGGCCTGAGACATATTTTGGAGCCAAATTCAGGCTCTCTGTACGTATTCGCAGTTTGAAATTACGACTTTTTATACCCAACATATGCCAAGTAATGAAAGCGGCGTTTGGTCATATTTGTCCCAAACCTTCCTGCAGTTTTCAAAATATCCTAAACATCCCAATCTCGAGGCCTGAGATATATTTTGGAGCCAAATTCAGGCTCTCTGTAGGTATTCGCAGTTTGAAATTACGACTTTTTATACCCAACATATGCCAAGTACTGCAAGCGGCGTTTGGTCATATTTATCCCAAACTACCCTGCAGTTTTCAAAATATCCCAAACATCACAATATCTAGGCCTGAGCCATATTTTGGAGCCATGTTCTTGCTCTATGCACGTATTCGCTGTTTGAAATTACACTTTTTTATACCCAACATATGCCAAGTACTAAAAGGGGCGTTTGGTCACATTTGTCCCAATCACCCTTGCAATTATAAAAATATCCAAAACATCCCAATTACGAGGCCTGAGCCATATTTTGGAGCCGAATTCTGGCTCTCTGCACGTATTCGCAGTTTGAAATTGTGACTTTTTTATACCCAACATATGCCAAGTACTGAAAGCGGCGTTTGGTCATATTTGTTCCAAACTCCCCTGCAATTTTCAAAATATTCTAAATATCCCAATTTCGCGGCCTGAGCCATATTTTGGAGCCAAATTCAGTCTCTCTGCACGTATTCGCTGTTTGAAATACGACTTTTCAAACCCAACATATGCCAAGTACTGAAAGCGGCAATTGGTCACATTTGTCCCAAACCCCCCTGCAGTTTTCAAAATATCCCAAACATCCCAATTTCGAGGCCTGAGCCATATTTTGGAGCCAAATTCTGGCTCTATTCAAGTATTCGCAGTTTGAAATTACGAATTTTTATACCCAACATATGCCAAGTCCTGAAAGCGGCAGTGAGTGACATATTGCACAAACTCTCCTGCAGGTTTCGAAATATCCCAAATATCCTAATTTCGAGGCCTGAGCCATATTTTGGAGCAAAATTCTGGCTCTCAGCACGTATTTTGCAGTTTAAAATTACGAATTTTTTATACCCAACATATGCCAAGTACTGAAAGCGGCGTTTGGTCACATTTGTCCCAATCCCCCCTGCATTTTTCAAAATATCCCAAACATCCCAAATTCGAGGCCTGAGCCATATTTTGGAGCCAAATTCTGGCTCTCTGCACGTATTCGCAGTTTGAAATTACAACTTTTTATACCCAACATATGCGAAGTACTGAAAGCAGCGTTTGGTCACATTTGTCCCAAACCTCCCGGCAGTTTTCAAAATATCCCAAACATCCCAATTTCGAGGCCTGAGACATATTTTGGAGCCAAATTCAGGCTCTCTGTACGCATTCGCAGTTTGAAATTACGATTTTTTATACCCAACATATGCCAAGTACTAAAAGGGGCGTTTGGTCACATTTGTCCCAATCCCCCCTGCAATTTTCAAAATAACCAAACATCCCAATTTCGAGGCCTGAGCCATATTTTGGAGCCAAATTCTGGCTCTCTGCACGTATTCGCTGTTTTAAATTACGACTTTTTTATACCCAACATATGCCAAGTACTACAAGGGGCGTTTGGTCACATTTGTCCCAATCCCCCCTGCAATTTTCAAAATATCCAAAACATCCCAATTTCCAGGCCTGAGCCATATTTTGGAGCCGAATTCTGGCTCTCTGCACGTATTCGCAGTTTGAAATTACGACTTTTTATAATCAAGATATGCCAAGTCCTGAAAGCGGCAGTGAGTGATATTTTGCACAAACTCCCCTGCAGCTTGCGAAATATCCCAAATATCTCAATTTCGAGGCCTGAGCCTTATTTTGAGACAAATTCTGGTTCTATGTACGTATTCGCAGTTTGAAATTGCGACTTTTTTATACCCAACATATACCAAGTACTGAAAGCGGCGTTTAGTCATATATGTCACAAAGTCCCCTGCAGTTTTCAAAATATCCCAAACATCCCAATTTCAAGGCCTGAGCCATATTTTGGAGCCAAATTCTGGCTCTATGCACGTATTCGCAGTTTGATATTACGAATTTTTATACCCAACATATGCCAAGTCCTGAAAGCGGCAGTGAGTCACATTTTGCACAAACTCCCTTGCAGTTTTCAAAATATTCCAAACATCCCAATTTCGAGGCCTAAATTCGTTGTTTTAAATTACGACTTTTTTATACCCAACATATACCAAGTACTGTAAGCGGCGTTTGGTCACATTTGGCTCAAACCTTCCTGCAGTTTTCAAAATATCCCAAACATCCCAATTTCGAGGCCTGAGCCATATTTGGGAGCCAAATTCAGGCTCTCTGCACGTATTCGCAGTTTGAAATTACGACTTTATATACCCAACATATGCCAAGTACTGAAAGCGGCGTTTGGTCATATATGTCTCAAACTCCCCTGCAGTTTTCAAAATATCACAGACATCTCAATTTCGAGGCCTGAGCCATATTTTGGAGCCAAATTCTGGCTATCTGCACGTATTCGCAGTTTGAAATTGCGACTTATTATACCCAACATATGCCAAGTACTGAAAGCGGCAATGAGTCACATTTTGCACAAACTTCCCTGCAGTTTTCAAAATATCCCTAAAATCCCAATTTCAAGGCCTGAGCCATATTTTGTAGCCAAATTCAGGCTCTCTGCACGTATTCGCAGTTTGAAATTACTACTTTTTATACCCAACATATGCCAAGTACTGAAAGCGGCGTTTGGTCACATTTGTCCCAAACCTCCCTGCAGTTTTCAAAATATCCCAAACATCCCAATTTCGAGGCCTGAGCCCTATTCTGGAGCCAAATTCTGGCTCTCTGCACGTTTTCGCAGTTTGATATTACGACTTTTTATACCCAACATATGCCAAGTCCTAAAAGCGGCAGTGAGTAACTTTGTGCACAAACTCCCCTGCAGTTTTCGAAATATCCCAAATATCCCAATTTCGGGGCCTGAGCTATATTTTGGAGCCAAATTCTGGCTCTCTGCACGTATTCGCTGTTTGAAATTACAACTTTTTTATACCCAACTTATGCCAAGTACTGAAAGCGGCGTTTGGTCACATTTGTCCCAATCCCCCCTGCAATTTTCAAAATATCCCAAACATCTCAATTTCGAGGCCTCAGCCATATTTTGGAGCCAAATTCTGGCACTCTGCACGTATTCGCAGTTTGAAATTTCGACTTTTTATACCTAACATATGCCAAGTACTGAAAGCAGCATTTGGTCATACTTGTCCTAAACTCCCCTGCAGTTTTCAAAATATCCCAAACATCACAATTTCTAGGCCTGAGCCATATTTTGGAGCCATGTTCTTGCTCTATGCACGTATTCGCAGTTTGAAATTACGACTTTTTATTCCCAACATATGCCAAGTCCTGAAAGCGGCAGTGAGTGAAATTTTGCACAAAATCCCCTGCAGTTTTCGAAATATCCCAAATATCCCAATTTCGAGGCCTGAGCCATATTTTGGAGCCAAATTCTGGCTCTCTGCACGTATTCGCTGTTTTAAATTACGACTTTTTTATACCCAACATATGCCAAGTACTAAAAGGGGCGTTTGCTCACATTTGTCCCAATCCCCCCTGCAATTTTCAAAATATCCAAAACATCCCAATTTCCAGCCATGAGCCATATTTTGGAGCCGAATTCTGGCTCCCTGCACGTATTCGCAGTTTGAAATTGTGACTTTTTTATTCCCAACATATGCCAAGTACTGAAAGCGGCGTTTGGTCATATTTGTCTCAAACTCCCCTGCAGCTTTCAAAATATCCCAAACTTCTCAATTTCGAGGCCTGAGTCATATTTTGGAGCCAAATTCTGGCTCTCTGCACGTATTCGCAGTTTGAAATTACAACTTTTTATACCCAACATATGCTAAGACCTGAAAGCGGCAGCGTGTGACATTTTGCACAAACTCCCCTGCAGTTTTCAAAATAACCCAAATATCCCAATTTCGAGGCTAGAGCCATATTTTGGAGCCAAATTCAGGCTCTCTGCACGTATTCGCAGTTTGAAAATACGACTTTTCAAACCCAACATATGCCAAGTACTGAAAGCAGCGTTTGGTCACATTTGTTCCAAACCCCCCTGCAGTTTTCAAAATATCCCAAACATCCCAATTTCGAGGCCTGAGCCATATTTTGGAGCCAAATTTTGGCTCTCTGCACGTATTCGCAGTTTGAAATTACGACTTTTTATACCCAACATATGCGAAGTACTGAAAGCGGCAGTGAGTGACATTTTGCACAAACTCTCCTGCAGTTTTTTAAATATCCCAAATATCCCAATTTCGAGGCCTGAGCCATATTTTGAAGCCAAATTCTGGCTCTCTGCACGTATTCGCAGTTTCAAATTACGAATTTTTTTACCCAACATATGCCAAGTACTGAAAGCGGCATTTGGTCACATTTGTCCCAATCCCCAATGCAATTTTCAAAATATCCCAAACATCCCAATTTCGAGGCGTGAGCCATATTTTGGAGCCAAATTCTGGCTCTCTGCACGTATTCGCAGTTTGAAATTACGACTTTTTATACCCAACATATGCGAAGTACTGAAAGCGGCGTTTGGTCACATTTGTCCCAAACCTCCCTGCAGTTTTTTATATATCCCAAACATCCCAATTTCGAGGCCTGAGACATATTTTGGAGCCAAATTCTGGCTCTCTGTACGCATTCGCAGTTTGAAATTACGACTTTTTATACCCAACATATGCCAAGTACTGAAAGCGGCGTTTGGTCATATTTGTCCCAAACCTTCCAGCAGTTTTCAAAATATCCTAAACATCCCAATCTCGAGGCCTGAGATATATTTTGGAGCCAAATTCAGGCTCTCTGTACGTATTCGCAGTTTGAAATTACGACTTTTTATACCCAACATATGCCAAGTACTGAAAGCGGCGTTTGGTCATATTTGTCCCAAACTACCCTGCAGTTTTCAAAATATCCCAAACATCACAATATCTAGGCCTGAGCCATATTTTGGAGCCATGTTCTTGCTCTATGCACGTATTCGCAGTGTGAAATTACGACTTTTTCAACCCGTTCTCACACAAGACAGCACATATATGACTTAATGCTTAAAGTCAATATGTTGAATATGAATTAGTAAATATGTGATATATTCCCAGTTACTTTTTTTTCCAAGGCCCAAACTCTTCCTCACGTACCAACTTGCGTCTCACAGTACCCGTCCGTCAACCTAGATAGCAGAATAGTCGTGATTGGTTCAATTATAAGGAAAATTGTACTTTTCAGGTCCCACATGGGTTGTGAAATTTACCTACTATTGTCCATGCTCTTAGAATATTATAGATCAGCTACTTCCTATTGAAGGTTCGTAGTTTTGTTTTGAGAAATATTAGTTGTTCTTAGTAAATTATAATAAGCACTAAAAATTATTACATAGAATAACAGTCCTTCACCAATCAATATTATATACCATAGTTGGTGCCTTACAAATCTTTAAAGGATGTTGTGTAGGAACGCTAACAGAAAACGATGGTTCATTGGAATGTCTATGGGGTAAACTACTCTAAACAGGATGGTATTGTGTCTACTATACCAACTACAGGATCGGTATATTGTCCACTACTACCTGTTAGGTGAGTAAGGGGTGCAATACCACCCACAGGATGGGTATGAGGGTCACATCCACCCAGAGGATGAGTATGGGGATCACATCCACCCACAGGAAGGGTATGGGGTCCAATACCACCCACAGGATGAGTATGGCGTCCACTACAACCCACAGGATGGGTATGGGGCTCCAACCACCCATAGAATGGGTATGGGGCTCCAACCACCCATAAAATGGGTATGGGGTCCAATAACACCCACTGGATGTGTATATGGCGTCCATTGCCGCGCGTCGAGCTCGAAAACCGCAGCATTCATCTCAGAACCATGCCTATTTCACGCAGATTCCTTAATAAACGTAAAAGTTTTATATGTCACAAGAAAGATAGAAATATAAGCTTCATTCTAAATACCTTACCATGGGCATATTTAAATTTAAACCGAAGATACGTGTACTTTTATAATAGCCGAGCTCCGACCCCGGACAGATCGATCGACCGAGCAACTCTCTCTCAGAACAATGTTTATTTCACGTGAATTCGTTAGTAAACATATATGTTTTATATGTCTCAAGAAAGACAGACATATAAGCTTCACTTTAAACACTTTACTATAGACATATTTAAATTTCTAATGAAGATTATTGTATTTTAAAAATTACGGAGCTCCCACCCCGTACAGACTGAACGACAGAGCAACTCTCTCTCAGATCAATGTTTATTTCACGTAAATTCGTTAATAAACACAAATGTTTTATAAGTCTTAAGCAAGATAGAAATAAGAGCTTCATTTTAAATACATTACAATAGACATATTTATAGCTCAAGTGAAGATACATATGTTTTTATAGTAGCGCTCAGTAGCTTGTCGGGCATGGAGTGCAGACGCCTACGCACTTGCCGATATATTGTATAATTAACAAAGATACGCTAATAAAGCCTAAAATCTTATATGCCTCCAGAAAGACCGATATATGAACATTATTATAATTGCACCAAATGAAATATATCATGTTCGAGAACAAAGATATATCAATTTTAAATTAAGTTTCGACTCTCTCTCGGGTGCGAGAGATGGGGCGACTCTCGCCCCATCTATTGGAGATTCTGTGCACTAAATACCCAAAGCTACTCAAACCCTCCTAGCATTATTTAAGTAATGAAGTAATATGGTATATTTACTCACTATAATGTGGGTGCTGAATGCAGAACATGAGAAAACATATATTTACTCCAAACTAATATAATTTCATTATGAAATAAGTAGCATCAAAGGAAGTCGATGGTCCAAGCAGCAATGTTGTGGAGCGACTTATCCAAGATATATCGTTGTTTGGAAAGTGTTTGTTGGCATATCCAGTTGTCGCACTTCTCTGCTCAAATTATCACAAATTTAAATTATAATGTTAACAAGTAGAATACGTATTTTTAATAAAATCTAACATAACTAGCCAGAAAACATTTAACATTAATTAAAAAATATATGTTTGGAAGTTAAATCGACTTCATAGGACAATGGTTTTGTTATATATACTCGTTATTCGTTGACATGCGTTCGCTACTTAAACTACCATGTACTGTACTTATGTAAAATCTCCCATGTCTCTTCGCTCATCTCACCGAACCCTACAGGCTCTGTGATATATTGTTTAATTAATTGAGATTCACAAATAAAGCTTATAATTGTATATGTTATCAAAAAGGCAGAGCTTAGTTTAGTTCATTTATTATGCACTCCATACCCATCCTATGGACGATAGTGGAGTGTTACAGAGGCACATAATGGGCTCAGGAAATGAGCCCCACAATTCATATAGCCAAGCAAGTTATAATCTTGATAAGCTAGTTACAAAAGTCAATACACATTGTCACATCAACAATGGGCTTGAGACCGACCACAAGTACAGTTTATAATTTAAGCAACTGACATATATGGAGGGCTAGTGTCACAATTGATATGTTTATCCTACACATAACCCCCTCTCCCCCATCCAATGGGCAGCGGTGGATAGGTTACAATCAAGTCGTTTTTTGCGTTTTATTCAGAGATTAGATCTTATTGGGTGAGGAAAGATATTCATATTTTAAAGAAGGCTTCTTGGCTGATGCTCTCCATTGATGGAAAATATACAACCTTTTGAAAATCAATGTTAGTTTGATCTAGATATTGTAATTAACGAAAGTATTTGTCATCTGAAAGGTAGAAATATAGGCTACATTTAAAATCCTTTGTCATAAATACAACTGAAGTGAAAACGAAGATATATGCGTTTTGATAGTTACTTGATGGCTTGCTCTGAGAGTGTGAAGCCCTGCACACCAGCCAATAAATTGTATAATTAGTTTCCATATATTTTAATTAATCTTAAAAATCTATATGTCAGAAGAAAGGAAGATGTAGCCGTTAATGTGACAACATTTAAAAATATATATATCTTAAGTTAAATAAATAATACCACCTTATTGCCGGTGTCCGGACACATGAAAATTACCTAGGTATCAGTATCCAGCCAGGCGGGGATCACAGGCTGCACAATACTGATAAATTTATGTAATGCACTACTTGTGGTCGATCTCGAACCCATTTATGATGTGACGACTTATAGTGAATTTTGTAACTAGCTCATTAAGATTGTAACTTGCTTAGCTAAATGAATTGTGGGGTTCGGTCCATTCATTTTCTTTCTTTATTATGCACCCCATAATACACATCCCGTGGGCGGTGGTGTAAAGGATTACAGAGGCACATAATCGGTTCAGGAACTGAACCCTCTAGTTCGTTTAGCTAAGTAAATAACAATCTTTTGACGCTAGTTACAAAATTATTAATGTACACATACTTATGCATACATGTACATATTCATACGTATACATATATACATATACATACATATTTAATCTCCACCACAAATACACACATCAGTAATCTTTTGTGTCACAAGTGATTCAACAAGAGGCTCACAACAGTCACTATACAAGGCACTTTACATTTATGGTGAGTCACACAGTTACTAGTCTTGCTGCACACCCACCCAACTGGGCGGCAGCTTTACAGTCATGTGCTCCACACCCACCCAACTGGGCGGCAGCTTTACAGTCATGTGCTCCACACCCACCCAACTGGGCGGCAGCTTTACAGTCATGTGCTCCACACCCACCCAACTGGGCGGCAGCTTTACAGTCATGTGCTCCACACCCACCCAACTGGGCGGCAGCTTTACAGTCGTGTGCTCCACACCCACCCAACTGGGCGGCTGCTTTACAGTCATGTGCTCCACACCCACCCAACTGGGCGGCAGCTTTACAGTCATGTGCTCCACACCCACCCAACTGGGCGGCAGCTTTACAGTCATGTGCTCCACACCCACCCAACTGGGCGGCAGCTTTACAGTCATGTGTATGCATTACCTACAGTAAGCAAATTTTGGATACTTCGCTAAGATTTCGAGCAGCACATCATTATGAATGAAGTACTTACACATTTCATGGACACTATTGATGTTGTTATCTTTAAATTCCGCGATTTTTCACATTCCATTATATAATGACGCAAAGTATGCGAATAGTTCTGCTGACAGAGTTTACATTTAGTCAAATCTACATCATCAGATGTTACAAACTTCCAGAGGTACTTGTAGCTGAGCCTAAACCTAGCAGTGGTAACATCTAGAAGTCTGCTAACATTATTGGATGACCCAAAGACGAGCGATTCATCAAAGTTTATACAATATTGTGAAATTGACAGTCAGTGTAGTAACATAAATTGGTAAATAATAAATATTGTAAGTTAAGAATCTGATGCATGTGTGTGTGTTGGGAGGGGCGAGGGTTATACCCTTGGTAAGCGAGAGTGGAAAGTAACCTTAGACGTACTGCGGTCAATGTGTGGGGGGGGGGGGGGGGAGTTGGAGGGAGGGTGGGAGAGTCAAATCCACCCTCCAACATCTAGACATAGTACCACCAGCCTCCACAACATTCCATCAGCCTCCAGCTGATGCTTGTAGATGCCTCATCTAACCTCACCTATGTCACACATTAACCTACAGTTCCTGTGATATTTAAACTCCTCATCACAGTGGCGTCTCACCAATATAAACTGTATTGGATTTTGTCCCGAAATAGCTATATGCTGACTGGACGTGTATGTATGTATGTATGTATGTATGTATGTATGTATGTATGTATGTATGTATGTATGTATGGATGGATGGATGTATGTATGTACGCATGCATGTATGTATGTACGCATGTACGCATGTATGTATGTATGTATGTATGTATGTATGTATGTATGTATGTACGCACGCATGTATGTATGTATGTATGTATGTATGTATGTATGTATGTGTGTATGTATGTATGTATGTATGTATGTATGTATGTATGTATGCATGTATGCATGTATGTATGTATGTATGTATGTATGTATGTATGTATGTATGTATGGATGGATGGATGTATGTATGTACGCATGCATGTATGTATGGATGTATGTATGTACGCATGTATGTACGCATGTATGTATGTATGTATGTATGTATGTATGTATGTGTGTGTGTATGTATGTATGTATGTATGTATGTATGTATGTATGTATGTATGCATGTATGTATGTATGTATGTATGTATGTATGTATGTATGTACGCATGTATGTATGTATGTATGTATGTATGTATGTATGCATGCATGTATGTATGTATGTATGTATGTATGCATGTATGAATGGATAGATGGATGGATGTATGCATGCATGTATGTATGTATGTATGTATGTATGTATGTATGTATGTATGTATGCATATATGTATGTATGTATGGATAGATGGATGGATGTATGTATGTACGCATGCATGTATGTATGTTTGTATGTAATGTATGTATGTATGTATTTATATACGCATGTATATACGCATGTATTTATATACGCATGTATGTATGTATGTATGTATGTATGTATGCATGCATGTATGTATGTATGTATGTATGTATGTATGTATGTATGTATGTATGAATGGATGTACGCATACCTTACCTTGAGGCTACCTTGAGGTGCTTCCGGGGCTTAGTGTCCCCGCGGCCCGGTCGTCGACCAGGCCTCCTGGTTGCTGGACTGATCAACCAGGCTGTTAGACGCGGCTGCTCGCAGCCTGACGTATGAGTCACAGCCTGGTTGATCAGGTATTCATGCATGTATGCATTGGTTGGTTGATCCTGGTTGATCAGGTCGCATGCATGTATGTATGGATGTATGTATGTATGTATGTATGTATGTATGTATGTATTCCCAATCACGTTAAAGACTCCCCCTCTATCATCCAGTTTAAGAGAAAAACAACTATGTACTAAATAATCGACTCCTTGTAACTTTAATTATGCTGACCTTCCTATCTGTATTCAGACTGAGCCTACCATCATTAGAGGTGATTATAACGCTAGACATAGGAATATTGGTAATTCGCAGTTCAGTAATCGTAACAGCAACCAACTGGTGTCACTATTAGGTAGTCACGATGATGCACAGATTGTGGGTGACCTTGAACCGACGCATATCTACGGAGGTATTCCTGATCTATGTCTCGGTTTCAACGTCTCCCACACCGTGTGCGCCTCGTCAATAGTGCCAGTTATGGCGTCTGATCATCTGCCCATATTAGCCACTGTAAGCATTGGCAGCTCTATCCTCCCTGGTGGAGTGTTCAAGCGGAAGAGGCTGGCTGTGCCCATCGATCAACGAGACAATCTTGTTGCTCATGTGTCAGAATGGTGCAGTCATCTGAGCCTTCATCAGTTGAAGATTTTAACAATGAGCTCACAGGTACTATCAACCAGTTTATAGAACCACTTGATCCATCGTCCAGGCCACGTAACCCAAATTACACTGGTCATAGCACTTATGTTTATTATAATGATTCTAAATTGCAGACACTAAAACGCACTGCCAGAATAATTGGACTAGCTTGTAGAAGGACCCGCACTGCTGAAATGCTTCGGCTCTTTCAAGCGGCTCTGGCTAAGGCCAGGGAACGTATGGTGGAGCTGAGGCAGACAGACTGGGAAACTTTTGTCCGTGGTCTCAATTCTCACACGCCACTAAGTCGGGCAAGGAAGGATATCAACAAGATCAAAGGGAAAAATGCTGCAGAGATCTCGTACCCTAATCCTCTGCACAGAGCAAATGAGCTTGTTGATGCTTGGGCCACGACTTCCAGCTTTGACAGTCTTCCTCTACCCTCAAAGAATGAATTAAATAATAGATATACTGATAGGGCAAGGCTCCTTGACTTCATGCGTCATCAAGAGGATGACTGTGACATGCTTTTTACTGAATACAAACTAGATTCTGCTCTACATAAAGGCAAAGCTACATCACCCGGGGAGGATGGAGTTACTGACGGCATACTGCATATGCTTCTGCTAGTTCCAGGGAATACCTTTCTTCAATTGTATAATATGAGCTATGTAACTGGGGAGCTTCCTAAGTCATGGACCAACAGTGTTATTATTCCCATTCCTAAACCTCACCAGCCGAGTGCTTTTCGCCCAATCTCCCTCACTAGTTGTCTCTATAAGTGTCTTGAGAGGATGGTTCTCAACCGTCTCCTTTACAAAATTATTAATATGTTGTCTCCCCAGATATATGGCTTTATGCATGGAAAGAGTGTACATCACTGTATTACCACATTCCTCACCCTGCATACTGATAGGTCATACACCACTTTCCTAGATCTTAAGTCAGCCTTTGACATTGCTAACCCACACGTCATTCTGAGAGAACTTGCTAAAATAAATGTTGGAGGATGGCTTCTACGGTGGATAAGAGGCTATCTATCCAACAGGAAGTCATCTGTACTGTTCCATGGGCATAGGAGTGTAACGAGATTTTTTGAACTTGGCACTCCACAGGGAGGTGTCCTCAGTCCTACTCTGTTCAATGTGTTAATCAGTGCACTTTTAAATTTTGTAACTAGAAGGTCCAGCGAACACATCATTAGCTATGTGGATGATATACTGATCCACACCAATGGGTATACCAACACCCAAAATGTTCTGAACTCTGTATTGTCCACATGTCAGGAACTATGCTTAGTCATCTCAGTAGAGAAAACAAAGATCCTGAACCGACACCCACCCAGACGGGGTGGGGCCGATCGCAAAATGCAGTTGGATGATGGCTCTCTGCTCGACTAGTTACCAGATACAAATACTTTTCTGTATTGATAATGTCTTGAGGTTCTACTGTACCGCAATGTTTAGCCAGACTGGGTCGCCAATGTAGAGAGAGGCTCCGTGCTCTCAAGGCTGTGGCAGGCTGTGGCAGGCAAACACAACTGTACTGTACAGTGTTATATATTTATTTCAATTTGAACAATTTTTAACATTAAAGGATACCTGGTTGATGGGGTTCTGGGAGTTCTTCTACTCCCCAAGCCCGGCCCGAGGCCAGGCTTGACTTGTGAGAGTTTGGTCCACTAGGCTGTTGCTTGGAGCGGCCCGCAGGCCCACATACCCACCACAGCCCGGTTGGTCCGGCACTCCTTGGAGGAATAAATCTAGTTTCCTCTTGAAAATGTCCCCGGTTGTTCCGGCAATATTTCTTATGCTTGCTGGGAGGACGTTGAACAACCGCGGACCTCTGATGTTTATACAGTGTTCTCTGATTGTGCCTATGGCACCTCTGCTCTTCACTGGTTCTATTCTACATTTTCTTCCATATCGTTCACTCCAGTACGTTGTTATTTTACTGTGTAGATTTGGTACTTGGCCCTCCAGTATCTTCCAGGTGTATATTATTTGATATCTCTCTCGTCTTCTTTCTAGTGAGTACATTTGGAGGGCTTTGAGACGATCCCAATAATTTAGGTGCTTTATTGCGTCTATGCGTGCCGTATATGTTCTCTGTATTCCCTCTATTTCAGCAATCTCTCCTGCTCTGAAGGGGGAAGTGAGTACTGAGCAGTACTCAAGACGGGACAACACAAGTGACTTGAAGAGTACAACCATTGTGATGGGATCCCTGGATTTGAAAGTTCTCGTAATCTATCCTATCATTTTTCTGGCTGTCGCAATATTTGCTTGGTTATGCTCCTTAAACGTTAGGTCGTCAGCCATTATTATTCCCAAATCCATTACATGCTGTTTTAATACTATGGGTACATTTGATTGTGTTTTGTACTCTGTATTATGTTTAAGGTCCTCATTTTTACCGTACCTGAGTACCTGGAATTTATCACTGTTAAACATCATGTTATTTTCTGATGCCCAGTCGAAAACTTTATTAATATCAGCTTGAAGTTTTTCAATATCCTCAGCCGAGGTAATTTTCATACTGATTTTTGTGTCAAATCCTTTAATTAAATCCTTTAAAAAGGATAAATCCTTTAATTGGTTGAAATTGGTTTTAACATTCGAAATCTAATTTGTTGATGTTAAATAATATAATATGTTGATGTTGATAATATAAGGTTCAAATTTATTAAGATACATACTTTAAAAACTATTTCTATTTGATACCAACAGTATCACGTTAAGAGAAGCGTCTCGCCTTGCTAACCCAAGTATAAAATATATAAAGAAACGGTGCAACTGTACTGGTATCTGCAGTACAAATTTATGTCCCTATTTAAAAAAATAAATAAACTGAACCAATCACTGCCACTCCTCACACCAATGCAACAATAAAGAGAGTGATAACAGTGCTTCACATTCGATAATGTTAAATTATTTAACAAATGACGAGATAATGAACTTTGGAACAAATGTACAGCTCTCTGACCTTCATATAAAATCTGCATGTGACCTCATCAAACAAACTGTGCCAAGCCTAGAAGGCCTTCATGACCCAGCGTGGTAGCGGGACCTCTCCTGGCCAGTTACAATTGGTGAATTTATTCAAATTATCCAAGTTGATGGTTGTCACTTGTCACTGGGCCACCGTTTCCAACATTGGAGTAACTGGACAAATTAACATATACGACACCAGGCATAAATTACCATCCAAATCTACTGAAGTTATCTTGTATGCTCTTGCTAATTGCCAGGATGATAAGCTGATATGCAATATAATGAATGTCAGCAGACACAAGGACTCAAGTATGAGTGGGGTATATGCTGTGGCGTTTGCTGCATCACTTGCAAGTGGTGTAGATCCGGTGAACCTCGTATGATATGCAGAATGAGACAACATCTTCAAGAGAACTTTAAAGGAAAGTGTCTCATCTCATTCCCTGCAGCTCAGATACTGAGAAGAAAACGAATCATCCGGTCATGCTCGATGGAAGTGTACTGCATTTGCAGAAAGCTAAATGATTTGAAGCTGATGGTATGCTGTGAACGTTGCAATATTTGGCACCATGGATCATGTGTAGGTGTTACAGAATGTAATGATGATTCGTGGATTTGTTTTTTGTGCGCTAGCAAGTTGTAAATTATAATTTAAAATACTTAATTAATACATTATTATTATTATTATTATTATTATTATTATTATTATTATTATTATTATTATTATAACCTTACCAAATGCTTTGCTGAATCAAATAATGTTATTACTTTCAATGTGTTACAATAGCATAATTAAGTGCTGCAAGTGTCAGGTCTTTTATATAGTCGGTATTTGTTATATTCTGTACTCTTTTTATGTTATTTAAATTTCAAATAGAATAGTTTTTAAAGTATGTATCTTAATAAATTTGAACCTTATATTATTTAACATCAACAAATTAGATTTCGAATGTTAAAACCAATTTCAACCAATTAAAGGATTTATTCTTTAATGTTAAAAATTGTTCAAACTGAAATAAATATATAACACTGTACGGTACAGTTGTGTTTAATTATGTTTTGCGATTCCTTTGGAAAAGGTATTTGTGCACCAAGTACTACTAGGTCATTATGAGATATGCTGAATGTTGTCAATATACCATCTGAATACGCCTCACTTTGCGTTCATCATTGGACGTCCTAATGATTAAGGTCCCCAAAAGGACTTAATCAGACCTCAGTGGATATTTTTACTCTCCCTCTCTCTCTCTCTCTCTCTCTCTCTCTCTCTCTCTCTCTCTCTCTCTCTCTCTCTCTCTCTCTCTCTCAGAGCATCCCTTTATGTGTTGTATGTGGGTGCTGAAGTTCAGTCTCTTGTCTATGTACCCAAGCAAACCCAAGCAAACTACTGTGGAAATGTGCAGGACAAACATATCAATTGTGACACTAGCTCTCCACATATAGCATTTGCTTAATTTAGAAACTGTACTTGTGGTCGATCTCGAACACATGTTGTTGATGTGACGATGTGTTATGAATTTTGTGGCTAGCTCCTCAAGATTGTAACTTGCTTAGATAAATAAATTGTGTGTTCAGTCCCTGAACCCATTATGTGATAAATTAACTAAACTAAAAACTGTAGTATGGCGACGAAACCTGAACTGCATAATGTAAATAGGGATTAACCAGAAAAAGATATAGGTGAAGAATAACACCAGGTAACTGTAAAGCTGCCGCCCAGTTGGGTGGGTGTGGAGCACATGACTGTAAAGCTGCCGCCCAGTTGGGTGGGTGTGCAGCAAGACTAGTAACTGTGTGACTCACCATAAATGTAAAGTGCCTTGTATAGTGACTGTTGTGAGCCTCTTGTTGAATCACTTGTGACACAAAAGATTACTGATGTGTGTATTTGTGGTGGTGATTAAATATGTATGTGAATGTATATATGTATGCGTATGAATATGTACATGTATGCATAAGTATGTGTACATTAATAATTTTGTAACTAGCGTCAAAAGATTGTTATTTGCTTAGCTAAACGAACTAGAGGGTTCAGTTCCTGAACCGATTATGTGCCTCTGTAATCCTTTACACCACCGCATACGGGATGTGTATTATGGGGTGCATAATAAAGAAAGAAAATGAATGGACCGAACCCCACAATTCATTTAGCTAAGCAAGTTACAATCTTAATGAGCTAGTTACAAAATTCACTATAAGTCGTCACATCATAAATGGGTTCGAGATCGACCACAAGTAGTGCATTACATAAATTTATCAGTATTGTGCAGCCTGTGATCCTCGCCTGGCTGGATACTGATACCTAGGTAATTTTCATGTGTCCGGACACCGGCGATAAGGTGGTATTATTTATTTAACTTAAGAGATATATATTTTTAAATGTTGTCACATTAACGACTACATCTTCCTTTCTTCTGACATATAGATTTTTAAGATTAATTAAAATTTATGGAAACTAATTATACAATTTATTGGCTGGTGTGCAGGGCTTCACACTCTCAGAGCAAGCCATCAAGTAACTATCAAAACGCATATATCTTCGTTTTCACTTCAGTTATATTTATGACAAAGGATTTTAAATGTATCCTATATTTCTACCTTTCTGATGACATAAATACTTTCGTTAATTACAATATCTAGATCAAACTAATATTGATTTTCAAAAGGTTGTATATTTTCCATCAATGGAGAGCATCAGCCAAGAAGCCTTCTTTAAAATATGAATATCTTTCCTCACCTAATAAGACCTAATCTCTGAATAAAACGCAAAAAAAAACTTGATTGTAACCTATCCACCGCTGCCCATTGGATGGGGGAGAGGGGGTTATGTGTAGGATAAACATATCAATTGTGACACTAGCCCTCCATATATGTCAGTTGCTTAAATTATAAACTGTACTTGTGGTCGGTCTCGAGCCCATTGTTGATGTGACAATGTGTATTGACTTTTGTAACTAGCTTATCAAGATTATAACTTGCTTGGCTATATGAATTGTGGGGCTCATTTCCTGAGCCCATTATGCGCCTCTGTAACACTCCACTATCGTCCATAGGATGGGTATGGAGTGCATAATAAATGAACTAAACTAAGCTCTGCCTTTTTGATAATATATACAATTATTAGCTTTATTTGTGAATCTCAATTAATTAAACAATATATCACAGAGCCTGTAGGGTTCGGTGAGATGAGCGAAGAGACATGGGAGATTTTACATAGGTACAGTACATGGTAGTTTAAGTAGCGAACGCATGTCAACGAATAACGAGTATATATAACAAAACCATTGTCCTATGAAGTCGATTTAACTTCCAAACATATATTTTTTAATTAATGTTAAATGTTTTCTGGCTAGTTATGTTAGATTTTATTAAAAATACGTATTCTACTTGTTAACATTATAATTTAAATTTGTGATAATTTGAGCAGAGAAGTGCGACAACTGGATATGCCAACAAACACTTTCCAAACAACGATATATCTTGGATAAGTCGCTCCACAACATTGACGCTTGGACCGTCGACTTCCTTTGATGCTACTTATTTCATAATGAAATTATATTAGTTTGGAGTAAATATATGTTTTCTCATGTTCTGCATTCAGCACCCACATTATAGTGAGTAAATATACCATATTACTTCATTACTTAAATAATGCTAGGAGGGTTTGAGTAGCTTTGGGTATTTAGTGCACAGAATCTCCAATAGATGGGGCGAGAGTCGCCCCATCTCTCTCACCCGAGAGAGAGTCGAAACTTAATTTAAAATTGATATATCTTTGTTCTCGAACATGATATATTTCATTTGGTGCAATTATAATAATGTTCATATATCGGTCTTTCTGGAGGCATATAAGATTTTAGGCTTTATTAGCGTATCTTTGTTAATTATACAATATATCGGCAAGTGCGTAGGCGTCTGCACTCCATGCCCGACAAGCTACTGAGCGCTACTATAAAAACATATGTATCTTCACTTGAGCTATAAATATGTCTATTGTAATGAATTTAAAATGAAGCTCTTATTTCTATCTTGCTTAAGACTTATAAAACATTTGTGTTTATTAACGAATTTACGTGAAATAAACATTGATCTGAGAGAGAGTTGCTCTGTCGTTCAGTCTGTACGGGGTGGGAGCTCCGTAATTTTTAAAATACAATAATCTTCATTAGAAATTTAAATATGTCTATAGTAAAGTGTTTAAGTGAAGCTTATATGTCTGTCTTTCTTGAGACATATAAAACATATATGTTTACTAACGAATTCACGTGAAATAAACATTGTTCTGAGAGAGAGAGTTGCTCGGTCGATCGATCTGTCCGGGGTCGGAGCTCGGCTATTATAAAAGTACACGTATCTTCGGTTTAAATTTAAATATGCCCATGGTAAGGTATTTAGAATGAAGCTTATATTTCTATCTTTCTTGTGACATATAAAACTTTTACGTTTATTAAGGAATCTGCGTGAAAAAGGCATGGTTCTGAGATGAATGCTGCGGTTTTCGAGCTCGACGCGCGGCAATGGACGCCATATACACATCCAGTGGGTGTTATTGGACCCCATACCCATTTTATGGGTGGTTGGAGCCCCATACCCATTCTATGGGTGGTTGGAGCCCCATACCCATCCTGTGGGTTGTAGTGGACGCCATACCTATCCTGTGGGTGGTATTGCACCCCTTACTCACCTAACAGGTGGTAGTGGACAATATACCGATCCTGTAGTTGGTATAGTAGACACAATACCATCCTGTTTAGAGTAGTTTACCCCATAGACATTCCAATGAACCATCGTTTTCTGTTAGCGTTCCTACAAAACATCCTTTAAAGATTTGTAAAGCACCAACTATGGTATATAATATTGATTGGTGAAGGACTGTTATTCTATGTAATAATTTTTAGTGCTTATTATAATTTACTAAGAACAACTAATATTTCTCAAAACAAAACTACGAACCTTCAATAGGAAGTAGCTGATCTATAATATTCTAAGAGCATGGACAATAGTAGGTAAATTTCACAACCCATGTGGGACCTGAAAAGTACAATTTTCCTTATAATTGAACCAATCACGACTATTCTGCTATCTAGGTTGACGGACGGGTACTGTGAGACGCAAGTTGGTACGTGAGGAAGAGTTTGGGCCTTGGAAAAAAAAGTAACTGGGAATATATCACATATTTACTAATTCATATTCAACATATTGACTTTAAGCATTAAGTCATATATGTGCTGTCTTGTGTGAGAACGGGTTGGACTTTTTATACCCAACATATTCCAAGTCCTAAAAGCGGCAGTGAGTGACATTTTGCACAAAATCCCCTGCAGTTTTCGAAATATCCCAAATATCCCAATTTCGAGGCCTGAGCCATATTTTGGAGCCAAATTCTGGCTTTCTGCACGTATTCGCTGTTTGAAATTACACTTTTTTATACCCAACATATGCCAAGTACTAAAAGGGGCGTTTGGTCACATTTGTCCCAATCACCCCTGCAATTATAAAAATATCCAAAACATCCCAATTACGAGCCATGAGCCATATTTTGGAGCCGAATTCTGGCTCTCTGCACGTATTCGCAGTTTGAAATTGTGACTTTTTTATACCGAACATATGCCAAGTACTGAAGGCGGCAATTGGTCACATTTGTCCCAAACCCCCCTGCAGTTTTCAAAATATCCCAAACATCCCAAATTCGAGGCCTGAGCCATATTTTGGAGCCAAATTCAGGCTCTCTGCACGTATTCGCAGTTTGAAATACGACTTTTCAAACCCAACATAGGCCAAGTACTGAAAGCGGCAATTGGTCACACTTGTCCCAAACCCCCCTGCAGTTTTCAAAATATTCTAAATATCCCAATTTCGAGGCCTGAGCCATATTTTGGAGCCAAATTCAGGCTCTCTGCACGTATTCGCAGTTTGAAATACGACTTTTCAAACCCAACATATGCCAAGTACTGAAAGCGGCAATTGGTCACATTTGTCCCAAACCCCCCTGCCGTTTTCAAAATATCCCAAACATCCCAAATTCGAGGCCTGAGCCATATTTTGGAGCCAAATTCTGGCTCTATTCAAGTATTCGCAGTTTGAAATTACGACTTTTTATACCCAACATATGCCAAGTCCTGAAAGCTGCGTTTGGTCACATTTGTCCCAATCCCCCCTGCATTTTTCAAAATATCCCAAACATCCAAAATTCGAGGCCTGAGCCATATTTTGGAGCCAAATTCTGGCTCTCTGCACGTATTCGCAGTTTGAAATTACGAATTTTTTATACCCAACAAATGCCAAGTACTGAAAGCGGCGTTTGGTCACATTTGTCCCAATCCCCCCTGCATTTTTCAAAATATCCCAAACATCCCAAATTCGAGGCCTGAGCCATATTTTGGAGCCAAATTCTGGCTCTCTGCATGTATTCGCAGTTTGAAATTACGACTTTTTATACCCAACATATGCGAAGTACTGAAAGCAGCGTTTGGTCACATTTGTCCCAAACCTCCCGGCAGTTTTCAAAATATCCCAAACATCCCAAATTCGAAGCCTGAGCCATATTTTGGAGCCAAATTCTGGCTCTCTGCACGTATTCGCAGTTTGAAATTACGAATTTTTTATACCCAACATATGCCAAGTACTGAAAGCTGCGTTTGGTCACATTTGTCCCAATCCCCGCTGCATTTTTCAAAATATACCAAACATCCCAAATTCGAGGCCTGAGCCATATTTTGGAGCCAAATTCTGGCTCTCTGCACGTATTCGCAGTTTGAAATTACGACTTTTTATACCCAACATATGCGAAGTACTGAAAGCAGCGTTTGGTCACATTTGTCCCAAACCTCCCGGCAGTTTTCAAAATATCCCAAACATCCCAATTTCGAGGCCTGAGACATATTTTGGAGCCAAATTCTGGCTCTATGCACGTATTCGCAGTTTGATATTACGAATTTTTATACCCAACATATGCCAAGTCCTGAAAGCGGCAGTGAGTCACATTTTGCACAAACTCCCTTGCAGTTTTCAAAATATTCCAAACATCCCAATTTCGAGGCCTAAGCCATATTTTGGAGCCAAATTCTGGCTCAATGCACGTATTCGCAGTTTGAAATTACGACTTTTTATACCCAACATATGCCAAGTCCTGAAAGCGCCAGAGAGTGACATTTTGCACAAACTCCCCTGCAGTTTTCGAAATATCCCAAATATCCCAATTTCGAGGACTGAGCAATATTTTCGAGAAAAATCCTGGCTCTCTGCACGTATTCGTTGTTTGAAATTACGACTTTTTTATACCCAACATATGCCAAGTACTGAAAGCGGCATTTGGTCACATTTGGCTCAAACCTTCCTGCAGTTTTCAAAATCTCCCAAACATCCCAATTTCGAGGCCTGAGCCATATTTGGGAGCCAAATTCAGGCTCTCTGCACGTATTCGCAGTTTGAAATTACGACTTTATATACCCAACATATGCCAAGTACTGAAAGCGGCAATTGGTCACATTTGTCCCAAACCCCCCTGCCGTTTTCAAAATATCCCAAACATCCCAAATTCGAGGCCTGAGCCATATTTTGGAGCCAAATTCTGGCTCTATTCAAGTATTCGCAGTTTGAAATTACGACTTTTTATACCCAACATATGCCAAGTCCTGAAAGCTGCGTTTGGTCACATTTGTCCCAATCCCCCCTGCATTTTTCAAAATATCCCAAACATCCCAAATTCGAGGCCTGAGCCATATTTTGGAGCCAAATTCTGGCTCTCTGCACGTATTCGCAGTTTGAAATTACGACTTTTTATACCCAACATATGCGAAGTACTGAAAGCAGCGTTTGGTCACATTTGTCCCAAACCTCCCGGCAGTTTTCAAAATATCCCAAACATCCCAAATTCGAGGCCTGAGCCATATTTTGGAGCCAAATTCTGGCTCTCTGCACGTATTCGCAGTTTGAAATTACGAATTTTTTATACCCAACATATGCCAAGTACTGAAAGCGGCGTTTGGTCACATTTGTCCCAATCCCCCCTGCATTTTTCAAAATATCCCAAACATCCCAAATTCGAGGCCTGAGCCATATTTTGGAGCCAAATTCTGGCTCTCTGCACGTATTCGCAGTTTGAAATTACGACTTTTTATACCCAACATATGCGAAGTACTGAAAGCAGCGTTTGGTCACATTTGTCCCAAACCTCCCGGCAGTTTTCAAAATATCCCAAACATCCCAATTTCGAGGCCTGAGACATATTTTGGAGCCAAATTCAGGCTCTCTGTATGCATTCGCAGTTTGAAATTACGACTTTTTATACCCAACATATGCCAAGTACTAAAAGGGGCGTTTGGTCACATTTGTCCCAATCCCACCTGCAATTTTCAAGATATCCCAAACATCCCAATTTCGAGGCCTGAGCCATATTTTCGAGCCAAATTCTGGCTCTCTGCACGTATTCGCAGTTTGAAATTACGACTTTTTATACTCAACATATGCCAAGTCCTGAAAGCGGCAGTGAGTGATATTTTGTACAAACTCCCCTGCAGCTTGCGAAATATCCCAAATATCTCAATTTCGAGGCCTGAGCCATATTTTGGAGACAAATTCTGGTTCTATGTACGTATTCGCAGTTTGAAATTGCGACTTTTTTACACCCAACATATACCAAGTACTGAAAGCGGCGTTTAGTCATATATGTCACAAAGTCCCCGGCAGTTTTCAAAATATCCAAAACATCCCAATTTCGAGGCCTGAGCCATATTTTGGAGCCAAATTCTGGCTCTCTGCACGTATTCGCAGTTTGAAATTACGACTTTTTATACCCAACATATGCGAAGTACTGAAAGCAGCGTTTGGTCACATTTGTCCCAAACCTCCCGGCAGTTTTCAAAATATCCCAAACATCCCAAATTCGAGGCCTGAGCCATATTTTGGAGCCAAATTCTGGCTCTCTGCACGTATTCGCAGTTTGAAATTACGAATTTTTTATACCCAACATATGCCAAGTACTGAAAGCGGCGTTTGGTCACATTTGTCCCAATCCCCCCTGCATTTTTCAAAATATCCCAAACATCCCAAATTCGAGGCCTGAGCCATATTTTGGAGCCAAATTCTGGCTCTCTGCACGTATTCGCAGTTTGAAATTACGACTTTTTATACCCAACATATGCGAAGTACTGAAAGCAGCGTTTGGTCACATTTGTCCCAAACCTCCCGGCAGTTTTCAAAATATCCCAAACATCCCAATTTCGAGGCCTGAGACATATTTTGGAGCCAAATTCAGGCTCTCTGTATGCATTCGCAGTTTGAAATTACGACTTTTTATACCCAACATATGCCAAGTACTAAAAGGGGCGTTTGGTCACATTTGTCCCAATCCCACCTGCAATTTTCAAGATATCCCAAACATCCCAATTTCGAGGCCTGAGCCATATTTTCGAGCCAAATTCTGGCTCTCTGCACGTATTCGCAGTTTGAAATTACGACTTTTTATACTCAACATATGCCAAGTCCTGAAAGCGGCAGTGAGTGATATTTTGTACAAACTCCCCTGCAGCTTGCGAAATATCCCAAATATCTCAATTTCGAGGCCTGAGCCATATTTTGGAGACAAATTCTGGTTCTATGTACGTATTCGCAGTTTGAAATTGCGACTTTTTTATACCCAACATATACCAAGTACTGAAAGCGGCGTTTAGTCATATATGTCACAAAGTCCCCGGCAGTTTTCAAAATATCCAAAACATCCCAATTTCGAGGCCTGAGCCATATTTTCGAGCCAAATTCTGGCTCTCTGCACGTATTCGCTGTTTTAAATTACGACTTTTTTATACCCAACATATGCCAAGTACTTAAAGGGGCGTTTGGTCACATTTGTCCCAATCCCCTCTGCAATTTTCAAAATATCCAAAACATCCCAATTTCCAGGCCTGAGCCATATTTTGGAGCCGAATTCTGGCTCTATGCACGTATTCGCAGTTTGATATTACGAATTTTTATACCCAACATATGCCAAGTCCTGAAAGCGGCAGTGAGTCACATTTTGCACAAACTCCCTTGCAGTTTTCAAAATATTCCAAACATCCCAATTTCGAGGCCTAAGCCATATTTTGGAGCCAAATTCTGGCTCAATGCACGTATTCGCAGTTTGAAATTACGACTTTTTATACCCAACATATGCCAAGTCCTGACAGCGCCAGAGAGTGATATTTTGCACAAACTCCCCTGCAGTTTTCGAAATATCCCAAATATCCCAATTTCGAGGACTGAGCAATATTTTCGAGCCAAATCCTGGCTCTCTGCACGTATTCGTTGTTTGAAATTACGACTTTTTTATACCCAACATATGCCAAGTACTGAAAGCGGCATTTGGTCACATTTGGCTCAAACCTTCCTGCAGTTTTCAAAATATCCCAAACATCCCAATTTCGAGGCCTGAGCCATATTTGGGAGCCAAATTCAGGCTCTCTGCACGTATTCGCAGTTTGAAATTACGACTTTATATACCCAACATATGCCAAGTACTGAAAGCGGCGTTTGGTCATATTTGTCTCAAACTCCCCTGCAGTTTTCAAAATATCCCAGATATCTCAATTTCGAGGCCTGAGCCATATTTTGGAGCCAAATTCTGGCTATCTGCACGTATTCGCAGTTTGAAATTGCGACTTATTATACCCAACATATGCCAAGTACTGAAAGCGGCAATGAGTCACATTTTGCACAAACTTCCCTGCAGTTTTCAAAATATCCCTAAAATCCCAATTTCAAGGCCTGATCCATATTTTGTTGCCAAACTCAGGCTCTCTGCACGTATTCGCAGTTTGAAATTACGACTTTTTATACCCAACATATGCCAAGTACTGAAAGCGGCGTTTGGTCACATTTGTCCCAAACCTCCCTGCAGTTTTCAAAATATCCCAAACATCCCATTTTCGAAGCCTGAGCCCTATTCTAAAGCCAAATTCTGGCTCTCTGCACGTTTTCGCAGTTTGATATTACGACTTTTTATACCCAACATATGCCAAGTCCTAAAAGCGGCAGTGAGTAACTTTGTGCACAAACTCCCCTGCAGTTTTCGAAATATCCCAAATATCCCAATTTCGGGGCCTGAGCTATTATTTGGAACCAAATTCTGGTTCTCTGCACGTATTCGCTGTTTGAAATTACAACTTTTTTATACCCAACTTATGCCAAGGACTGAAAGCGGCGTTTGGTCACATTTGTCCCAATCCCCCCTGCAATTTTCAAAATATCCCAAACATCTCAATTTCCAGGCCTCAGCCATATTTTGGAGCCAAATTCTGGCTCTCTGCACGTATTCACAGTTTGAAATTTCGACTTTTTATACCTAACATATGCCAAGTACTGAAAGCAGCATTTGGTCATATTTGTCCTAAACTCCCCTGCAGTTTTCAAAATATCCCAAACATCACAATTTCTAGGCCTGAGCCATATTTTGGAGCCATGTTCTTGCTCTATGCACGTATTCGCAGTTTGAAATTACGACTTTTTATTCCCAACATATGCCAAGTCCTGAAAGCGGCAGTGAGTGACATTTTGCACAAAATCCCCTGCAGTTTTCGAAATATCCCAAATATCCCAATTTCGAGGCCTGAGCCCTATTTCGGAGCCAAATTTTGGCTCTCTGCATGTATTCGCTGTTTTAAATTACGACTTTTTTATACCCAACATATGCCAAGTACTGAAAGCGGCATTTGGTCACATTTGTCCCAATCCCCAATGCAATTTTCAAAATATTCCAAACATCCCAATTTCGAGGCCTGAGCCATATTTTGGAGCCAAATTCTGGCTCTCTGCACGTATTCGCAGTTTGAAATTACGACTTTTTATACCCAACATATGTGAAGTACTGAAAGCGGCGTTTGGTCACATTTGTCCCAAACCTCCCTGTAGTTTTTTAAATATCCCAAACATCCCAATTTCGAGGCCTGAGACATATTTTGGAGCCAAATTCAGGCTCTCTGTACGTATTCGCAGTTTGAAATTACGACTTTTTATACCCAACATATGCCAAGTACTGAAAGCGGCGTTTGGTCATATTTGTCCCAAACCTTCCTGCAGTTTTCAAAATATCCTAAACATCCCAATCTCGAGGCCTGAGATATATTTTGGAGCCAAATTCAGGCTCTCTGTAGGTATTCGCAGTTTGAAATTACGACTTTTTATACCCAACATATGCCAAGTACTGAAAGCGGCGTTTGGTCATATTTATCCCAAACTACCCTGCAGTTTTCAAAATATCCCAAACATCACAATATCTAGGCCTGAGCCATATTTTGGAGCCATGTTCTTGCTCTATGCACGTATTCGCTGTTTGAAATTACACTTTTTTATACCCAACATATGCCAAGTACTGAAAGCGGCGTTTGGTCACATTTGTCCCAAACCTCCCTCCAGTTTTCAAAATATCCCAAACATCCCAATTTCGAGGCCTGAGCCATATTTTGGAGCCAAATTCTGGCTCTATGCACGTATTCGCAGTTTGATATTACGACTTTTTATACCCAACATATGCCAAGTCCTGAAAGCGGCAATGAGTCACATTTTGCACAAACTCCCCTGCAGTTTTCGAAAAATCCCAAATATCCCAATTTCGAGGCCTGAGCCATATTTTGGAGCCAAATTCTGGCTCTATGCACGTATTCGCAGTTTGATATTACGACTTTTTATACCCAACATATGCCAAGTCCTGAAAGCCGCAATGAGTCACATTTTGCACAAACTCCTTTGCAGTTTTCGAAAAATCCCAAATATCCCAATTTCGAGGCCTGAGCCATATTTTGGAGCCAAATTTTGGCTCTCTGCTCGTATTCGCAGTTTGAAATTGCGACTTTTTTATACCCAACATATGCCAACTACTGAAAGCGGCGTTTGGTCACATTTGTCCCAAACCTCCCTCCAGTTTTCAAAATATCCCAAACATCCCAATTTCGAAGCCTGAGCCATATTTTGGAGCCAAATTCTGGCTCAATGCACGTTTTCGCAGTTTGATATTACGACTTTTTATACCCAACATATGCCAAGTCCTGAAAGCGGCAGTGAGTCACATTTTGCACAAACTCCCATGCAGTTTTCGAAATATCCCAAATATTCCGATTTCGAGGCCTGAGCCATATTTTGGAGCCAAATTTTGGCTCTCTGCACGTATTCGCAGTTTGAAATTGCGACTTTTTTATACCCAATATATGCCAACTACTGAAAGTGGTGTTTGGTCACATATGTCCCAAACCTCCGTGCAGTTTTCAAAATATCCCTAATATCCCAATTTCGAGGCCTGAGCCATATTTTGGAGCCAAATTCTGGCTCTCTGCACGTATTCGCAGTTTTAAGTTACGACTTTTTATACCCAACATATGCCAAGTATTGAAAGCGGCGTTTGGTCACATTTGTCCCAAACCTCCCTCCAGTTTTCAAAATATCCCAAACATCCCAATTTCCAGGCCTGAGCCATATTTTGGAGCCAAATTCTGGCTCTATGCACGTATTCGCAGTTTTATATTACGACTTTTTATACCCAACATATGCCAAGTCCTGAAAGCGGCAGTGAGTCACATTTTGCACAAACTCCCCTGCAGTTTTCGAAATATCCCAAATATCCCAATTTCGAGGCCTGAGCCATATTTTGGAGCCAAATTTTGGCTCTCTGCTCGTATTCGCAGTTTGAAATTGGGACTTTTTTTTACCCAACATATGCCAAGTGCTGAAAGCATCGTTTGGTCACATTTGTCCCAAATATCCCTCCAGTTTTCAAAATATCACAAACATCCCAATTTCGAGGCCTGAGCCATATATTGGAGCCAAATTCTGGCTCTCTACATGTATTCGCAGTTTGATATTACGACTTTTTATACCCAACATATGCCATGTCCTGAAAGCGGCAGTGAGTCACATTTTGCACAAACTCCCCTGCAGTTTTCGAAAAATCCCAAATATCCCAATTTCGAGGCCTGAGCCATATTTTGGAGCCAAATTCTGGCTCTCTGCACGTATTCGCAGTTTTAAGTTACGACTTTTTATACCCAACATATGCCAAGTACTGAAAGCGGCGTTTGGTCACATTTGTCCCAAACCTCCCTCCAGTTTTCAAAATATCCCAAACATCCCAATTTCGAGGCCTGAGTCATATTTTGGAGCCAAATTCTGGCTCTATGCAAGTATTCGCAGTTTGATATTACGACTTTTTATACCAAACATATGCCAAGTCCTGAAAGCGGCAGTGAGTCACATTTTGCACAAACTCCCCTGCAGTTTTCGAAATATCCCAAATATCCCAATTTTGAGGCCTGAGCCATATTTTGGAGCTAAATTCTGGCTCTCTGCACGTATTCGCAGTTTTAAGTTACGACTTTTTATACCCAACATATGCCAAGTACTGAAAGCGGCGTTTGGTCACATTTGCCCCAAACCTCCCTCCAGTTTTCAAAATATCCCAAACATCCCAATTTCGAGGCCTGAGCCATATTTTGGAGCCAAATTCTGTCTCTATGCACGTATTCGCAGTTTTATATTACGACTTTTTATACCCAACATATGCCAAGTCCCGTAAGCGGCAGTGAGTCACATTTTGCACAAACTCCCCTGCAGTTTTCAAAATATCCCAAACATCCCAAATTCGAGGCCTGAGCAATATTTTGGAGCCAAATTCTGGCTCTCTGCACGTATTCGCTGTTTTAAATTACGAATTTTTATACCCAACATATGCCAAGTCCTGAAAGCGGCAAGTAGTAAGATTTGAACAAACTCCTCTGCAGTTTTCAAAATATCCCAAACATCCCAATTTCGAGGCCTGAGCCATATTTTGGAGCCAAATTCTGGCTCTATGCAAGTATTCGCAGTTTGATATTACGACTTTTTATACCAAACATATGCCAAGTCCCGTAAGCGGCAGTGAGTCACATTTTGCACAAACTCCCCTGCAGTTTTCAAAATATCCTAAACATCCCAAATTCGAGGCCTGAGCAATATTTTGGAGCCAAATTCTGGCTCTCTGCACATATTCGCTGTTTTAAATTACGACTTTTTATACCCAACATATGCCAAGTCCTGAAAGCGGCAAGTAGTAAGATTTGCACAAACTCCCCTGCAGTTTTCAAAATATCCCAAATATCCCAATTTCGAGGCCTGAGCCATATTTTGGAGCCAAATTCAGGCTCTCTGTACGTATTCGCAGTTTGATATTACGACTTTTTATACCCAACATATGCCAAGTACTGAAAGCGGCGTTTGGTCACATTTGTCCCAAACCTCCCTCCAGTTTTCAAAATATCCCAAACATCCCAATTTCGAGGCCTGAGCCATATTTTGGAGCCAAATTCTGGCTCTGTGCGCGTATTCGCAGTTTGATATTACGACTTTTTATACCCAACATATGCCAAGTCCTGAAAGCGGCAATGAGTCACATTTTGCACAAACTCCCCTGCAGTTTTCGAAAAATCCCAAATATCCCAATTTCGAGGCCTGAGCCATATTTTGGAGCCAAATTCTGGCTCTATGCACGTATTCGCAGTTTGATATTACGACTTTTTATACCCAACATATGCCAAGTCCTGAAAGCCGCAATGAGTCACATTTTGCACAAACTCCTTTGCAGTTTTCGAAAAATCCCAAATATCCCAATTTCGAGGCCTGAGCCATATTTTGGAGCCAAATTTTGGCTCTCTGCTCGTATTCGCAGTTTGAAATTGCGACTTTTTTATACCCAACATATGCCAACTACTGAAAGCGGCGTTTGGTCACATTTGTCTCAAACCTCCCTGCAGTTTTCTAAATATCCCTAATATCCCAATTTCGAGGCCTGAGCCATATTTTGGAGCCAAATTCAGGCTCTCTTTACGTATTCGCAGTTTGAAATTACGGCTTTTTATCCCCAACATATTCCAAATACTGAAAGCGGCGTTTGGTCACATTTGTCCCAAACCTCCCTCCAGTTTTCAAAATATCCCAAACATCCCAATTTCGAAGCCTGAGCCATATTTTGGAGCCAAATTCTGGCTCAATGCACGTTTTCGCAGTTTGATATTACGACTTTTTATACCCAACATATGCCAAGTCCTGAAAGCGGCAGTGAGTCACATTTTGCACAAACTCCCATGCAGTTTTCGAAATATCCCAAACATCCCAAATTCGAGGCCTGAGCCATATTTTGGAGCCAAATTCTGGCTCTCTGCACGTATTCGCAGTTTGAAATTGCGACTTTTTTATACCCAATATATGCCAACTACTGAAAGTGGTGTTTGGTCACATATGTCCCAAACCTCCGTGCAGTTTTCAAAATATCCCTAATATCCCAATTTCGAGGCCTGAGCCATATTTTGGAGCTAAATTCTGGCTCTCTGCACGTATTCGCAGTTTTAAGTTACGACTTTTTATACCCAACATATGCCAAGTACTGAAAGTGGCGTTTGGTCACATTTGCCCCAAACCTCCCTCCAGTTTTCAAAATATCCCAAACATCCAAATTTCGAGGCCTGAGCCATATTTTGGAGCCAAATTCTGTCTCTATGCACGTATTCGCAGTTTGATATTACTACTTTTTATATCCAACAAATGCCAAGTCCCGTAAGCGGCAGTGAGTCACATTTTGCACAAACTCCCCTGCAGTTTTCAAAATATCCCAAACATCCCAAATTCGAGGCCTGAGCAATATTTTGGAGCCAAATTCTGGCTCTCTGCACGTATTCGCTGTTTTAAATTACGACTTTTTATACCCAACATATGCCAAGTCCTGAAAGCGGCAAGTAGCAAGATTTGCACAAACTCCTCTGCAGTTTTCAAAATATCCCAAACATCCCAATTTCGAGGCCTGAGCCATATTTTGGAGCCAAATTCTGGCTCTCTGCACGTATTTGCAGTTTCATATTACGAATTTTATACCCAACATATGCCAAGTACTGAAAGCGGCAGTGAGTCACATTTTGCACAAACTCCTTTGCAGTTTTCGAAAAATCCCAAATATCCCAATTTCGAGGCCTGAGCCATATTTTGGAGCTAAATTCTGGCTCTCTGCACGTATTCGCAGTTTTAAGTTACGACTTTTTATACCCAACATATGCCAAGTACTGAAAGCGGCGTTTGGTCACATTTGTCCCAAACCTCCCTCCAGTTTTCAAAATATCCCAAACATCCCAATTTTGAGGCCTGAGCCATATTTTGGAGCCAAATTCTGTCTCTATGCACGTATTCGCAGTTTGATATTACGACTTTTTATACCCAACATATGCCAAGTCCCGTAAGCGGCAGTGAGTCACATTTTGCACAAACTCCCCTGCAGTTTTCAAAATATCCCAATTATCCCAAATTCGAGGCCTGAGCAATATTTTGGAGCCAAATTCTGGCTCTCTGCACGTATTCGCTGTTTTAAATTACGAATTTTTATACCCAACATATGCCAAGTCCTGAAAGCGGCAAGTAGTAAGATTTGCACAAACTCCTCTGCAGTTTTCAAAATATCCCAAACATCCCAATTTCGAGGCCTGAGCCATATTTTGGAGCCAAATTCTGGCTCTATGCAAGTATTCGCAGTTTGATATTACGACTTTTTATACATAACATATGCCAAGTCCCGTAAGCGGCAGTGAGTCACATTTTGCACAAACTCCCCTGCAGTTTTCAAAATATCCCAAACATCCCAAATTCGAGGCCTGAGCAATATTTTGGAGCCAAATTCTGGCTCTCTGCACGTATTCGCTGTTTTAAATTACGACTTTTTATACCCAACATATGCCAAGTCCTGAAAGCGGCAAGTAGTAAGATTTGCACAAACTCCCCTGCAGTTTTCAAAATATCCCAAATATCCCAATTTCGAGGCCTGAGCCATATTTTGGAGCCAAATTCAGGCTCTCTGTACGTATTCGCAGTTTGATATTACGACTTTTTATACCCAACATATGCCAAGTACTGAAAGCGGCGTTTGGTCACATTTGTCCCAAACCTCCCTCCAGTTTTCAAAATATCCCAAACATCCCAATTTCGAGGCCTGAGCCATATTTTGGAGCCAAATTCTGGCTCTGTGCACGTATTCGCAGTTTGATATTACGACTTTTTATACCCAACATATGCCAAGTCCTGAAAGCGGCAATGAGTCACATTTTGCACAAACTCCCCTGCAGTTTTCGAAAAATCCCAAATATCCCAATTTCGAGGCCTGAGCCATATTTTGGAGCCAAATTCTGCCTCTATGCACGTATTCGCAGTTTGATATTACGACTTTTTATAACCAACATATGCTAAGTCCTGAAAGCCGCAATGAGTCACATTTTGCACAAACTCCTTTGCAGTTTTCGAAAAATCCCAAATATCCCAATTTCGAGGCCTGAGCCATATTTTGGAGCCAAATTTTGGCTCTCTGCTCGTATTCGCAGTTTGAAATTGCGACTTTTTTATACCCAACATATGCCAACTACTGAAAGCGGCGTTTGGTCACATTTGTCTCAAACCTCCCTGCAGTTTTCAAAATATCCCTAATATCCCAATTTCGAGGCCTGAGCCATATTTTGGAGCCAAATTCAGGCTCTCTGTACGTATTCGCAGTTTGAAATTACGGCTTTTTTTCCCCAACATATTCCAAATACTGAAAGCGGCGTTTGGTCACATTTGTCCCAAACCTCCCTCCAGTTTTCAAAATATCCCAAACATCCCAATTTCGAAGCCTGAGCCATATTTTGGAGCCAAATTCTGGCTCAATGCACGTTTTCGCAGTTTGATATTACGACTTTTTATACCCAACATATGCCAAGTCCTGAAAGCGGCAGTGAGTCACATTTTGCACAAACTCCCATGCAGTTTTCGAAATATCCCAAATATTCCGATTTCGAGGCCTGAGCCATATTTTGGAGCCAAATTCTGGCTCTCTGCACGTATTCGCAGTTTGAAATTGCGACTTTTTTATACCCAATATATGCCAACTACTGAAAGTGGTGTTTGGTCACATATGTCCCAAACCTCCGTGCAGTTTTCAAAATATCCCTAATATCCCAATTTCGAGGCCTGAGCCATATTTTGGAGCCAAATTCTGGCTCTCTGCACGTATTCGCAGTTTTAAGTTACGACTTTTTATACCCAACATATGCCAAGTTTTGAAAGCGGCGTTTGGTCACATTTGTCCCAAACCTCCCTCCAGTTTTCAAAATATCCCAAACATCCCAATTTCCAGGCCTGAGCCATATTTTGGAGACAAATTCTGTCTCTATGCACGTATTCGCAGTTTTATATTACGACTTTTTATACCCAACATATGCCAAGTCCTGAAAGCGGCAGTGAGTCACATTTTGCACAAACTCCCCTGCAGTTTTCGAAATATCCCAAATATCCCAATTTCGAGGCCTGAGCCATATTTTGGATCCAAATTTTGGCTCTCTGCTCGTATTCGCAGTTTGAAATTGGGACTTTTTTTTACCCAACATATGCCAAGTGCTGAAAGCGGCGTTTGGTCACATTTGTCCCAAATATCCCTCCAGTTTTCAAAATATCACAAACATCCCAATTTCGAGGCCTGAGCCATATTTTGGAGCCAAATTCTGGCTCTCTACATGTATTCGCAGTTTGATATTACGACTTTTTATACCCAACATATGCCAAGTCCTGAAAGCGGCAGTGAGTCACATTTTGCACAAACTCCCCTGCAGTTTTCGAAATATCCCAAATATACCAATTTCGAGGCCTGAGCCATATTCTGGAGCCAAATTCAGGCTCTCTCTACGTATTCGCAGTTTGAAGTTACGACTTTTTATACCCAACATATGCGAAGTACTGAAAGCGGCGTTTGGTCACATTTGTCCCAAACCTCCCTCCAGTTTTCAAAATATCCAAAACATCCCAATTTCGAGGCCTGAGCCATATTTTGGAGCCAAATTCTGGCTCTATGCACGTATTCGCAGTTTGATATTACGACTTTTTATACCCAACATATGCCAAGTCCTGAAAGCCGCAATGAGTCACATTTTGCACAAACTCCTTTGCAGTTTTCGAAAAATCCCAATTTCGAGGCCTGAGCCATATTTTGGAGCCAAATTCTGGCTCTCTGCACGTATTCGCAGTTGTAAGTTACGACTTTTTATACCCAACATATGCCAAGTACTGAAAGCGGCGTTTGGTCACATTTGTCCCAAACCTCCCTCCAGTTTTCAAAATATCCCAAACATCCCAATTTCGAGGCCTGAGTCATATTTTGGAGCCAAATTCTGGCTCTATGCAAGTATTCGCAGTTTGATATTACGACTTTTTATACCAAACATATGCCAAGTCCTGAAAGCGGCAGTGAGTCACATTTTGCACAAACTCCCCTGCAGTTTTCGAAATATCCCAAATATCCCAATTTTGAGGCCTGAGCCATATTTTGGAGCTAAATTCTGGCTCTCTGCACGTATTCGCAGTTTTAAGTTACGACTTTTTATACCCAACATATGCCAAGTACTGAAAGCGGCGTTTGGTCACATTTGCCCCAAACCTCCCTCCAGTTTTCAAAATATCCCAAACATCCCAATTTCGAGGCCTGAGCCATATTTTGGAGCCAAATTCTGTCTCTATGCACGTATTCGCAGTTTGATATTACGACTTTTTATACCAAACATATGCCAAGTCCTGAAAGCGGCAGTGAGTCACATTTTGCACAAACTCCCCTGCAGTTTTCAAAATATCCCAAACATCCTAAATTCGAGGCCTGAGCAATATTTTGGAGCCAAATTCTGGCTCTCTGCACGTATTCGCTGTTTTAAATTACGACTTTTTATACCCAACATATGCCAAGTCCTGAAAGCGGCAAGTAGTAAGATTTGCACAAACTCCTCTGCAGTTTTCAAAATATCCCAAACATCCCAATTTCGAGGCCTGAGCCATATTTTGGAGCCAAATTCTGGCTCTCTGCACGTATTCGCAGTTTCATATTACGAATTTTATACCCAACATATGCCAAGTACTGAAAGCGGCAGTGAGTCACATTTTGCACAAACTCCTTTGCAGTTTTCGAAAAATCCCAAATATCCCAATTTCGAGGCCTGAGCCATATTTTGGATCCAAATTCTGGCTCTCTGCACGTATTCGCAGTTTTAAGTTACGACTTTTTATACCCAACATATGCCAAGTACTGAAAGCGGCGTTTGGTCACATTTGTCCCAAACCTCCCTCCAGTTTTCAAAATATCCCAAACATCCCAATTTCGAGGCCTGAGTCATATTTTGGAGCCAAATTCTGGCTCTATGCAAGTATTCGCAGTTTGATATTACGACTTTTTATACCAAACATATGCCAAGTCGTGAAAGCGGCAGTGAGTCACATTTTGCACAAACTCCCCTGCAGTTTTCGAAATATCCCAAATATCCCAATTTCGAGGCCTGAGCCATATTTTGGAGCCAAATTCAGGCTCTCTGTACGTATTCGCAGTTTTAAGTTATGACTTTTTATACCCAATATATGCCAAGTGCTGAAAGCGGCGTTTGGTCATATTTGTCCCAAACCTCCCTCCAGGTTTCAAAATATCCCAAACATCCCAATTTCGAGGCCTGAGCCATATTTTGCAACCAAATTCTGGCTCTCTACATGTATTCGCAGTTTGATATTACGAATTTTTATACCCAACATATGCCAAGTACTGAAAGCGGCAGTGAGTCACATTTTGCACAAACTTCCCTGCAGTTCTCGAAATATCCCAAATATCCCAATTTCGAGGCCTGAGCCATATTTTGGAGCCAAATTCAGGCTCTCTGTACGTATTCGCAGTTTGATATTACGACTTTTTATACCCAACATATGCCAAGTACTGAATGCGGCGTTTGGTCACATTTGTCCCAAACCTCCCTCCAGTTTTCAAAATATCCCAAACATCCCAAATTCGAGGCCTGAGCAATATTTTGGAGCAAAAAACCTGGCTCTCTGCACGTATTCGCTGTTTTAAATTACGACTTTTTATACCCAACATATGACAAGTCCTGAAAGCGGCAAGTAGTAAGATTTGCACAAACTCCTCTGCAGTTTTCAAAATATCCCAAACATCCCAATTTCGAGGCCTGAGCCATATTTTGGAGCCAAATTCTGGCTCTATGCAAGTATTCGCAGTTTGATATTACGAGTTTTTATACCCAACATATGCCAAGTCCTGAAAGCCGCAATGAGTCACATTTTGCACAAACTCCTTTGCAGTTTTCGAAAAATCCCAAATATCCCAATTTCGAGGCCTGAGCCATATTTTGGAGCCAAATTCTGGCTCTCTGCACGTATTTGCTGTTTTAAGTTACGACTTTTTATAACCAACATATGCCAAGTACTGAAAGCGGCGTTTGGTCACATTTGTCCCAAACCTCCCTCCAGTTTTCAAAGTATCCCAAACATCCCAATTTCGAGGCCTGAGTCATATTTTGGAGCCAAATTCTGGCTCTATGCAAGTATTCGCAGTTTGATATTACGACTTTTTATACCAAACATATGCCAAGTCCTGAAAGCGGCAGTGAGTCACATTTTGCACAAACTCCCCTGCAGTTTTCGAAAAATCCCAAATATCCCAATTTTGAGGCCTGAGCTATATTTTGGAGCTAAATTCTGGCTCTCTGCACGTATTCGCAGTTTTAAGTTACGACTTTTTATACCCAACATATGCCAAGTACTGAAAGCGGCGTTTGGTCACATTTGCCCCAAACCTCCCGCTATTTTTCAAAATATCCCAAACATCCCAATTTCGAGGCCTGAGCCATATTTTGGAGCCAAATTCTGTCTCTATGCACGTATTCGCAGTTTGATATTACGACTTTTTATACCCAACATATGCCAAGTCCCGTAAGTGGCAGTGAGTCACATTTTGCACAAACTCCCCTGCAGTTTTCAAAATATCCCAAACATCCCAAATTCGAGGCCTGAGCAATATTTTGGAGCCAAATTCTGGCTCTCTGCACGTATTCGCTGTTTTAAATTACGACTTTTTATACCCAACATATGCCAAGTCCTGAAAGCGGCAAGTAGTAAGATTTGCACAAACTCCTCTGCAGTTTTCAAAATATCCCAAACATCCCAATTTCGAGGCCTGAGCCATATTTTGGAGCCAAATTCTGGCTCTCTGCACGTATTCGCAGTTTCATATTACGAATTTTATACCCAACATATGCCAAGTACTTAAAGCGGCAGTGAGTCACATTTTGCACAAACTTCCCTGCAGTTTTCAAAATATCCCAAACATCCAAATTTCGAGGCCTGAGCCATATTTTGCAACCAAATTCTGGCTCTCTGCATGTATTCGCAGTTTTAAATTACGAATTTTTATACCCAACATATGCCAAGTCCTGAAAGCGGCAGTGAGACACATTTTGCACAAACTCCCCTGCTGTTTTCGAAATATCCCAAATATCCCAATTTCGAGGCCTGAGCCATATTTTTGAGCCAAATTCAGGCTCTCTGTACGTATTCGCAGTTTGATATTACGACTTTTTATACCCAACATATGCCAAGTACTGAAAGCGGCGTTTGGTCACATTTGTCCCAAACCTCCCTCCAGTTTTCAAAATATCCCAAACATCCCAATTTCGAGGCCTGAGCCATATTTTGGAGCCAAATTCTGGCTCTATGCACGTATTCGCAGTTTGATATTACGACTTTTTATACCCAACATATGCCAAGTCCTGAAAGCGGCAATGAGTCACATTTTGCACAAACTCCCCTGCAGTTCTCGAAAAATCCCAAATATCCCAATTTCGAGGCCTGAGCCATATTTTGGAGCCAAATTCTGGCTCTATGCACGTATTCGCAGTTTGATATTACGACTTTTTATACCCAACATAAGCCAAGTCCTGAAAGCCGCATTGAGTCACATTTTGCACAAACTCCTTTGCAGTTTTCGAAAAATCCCAAATATCCCAATTTCGAGGCCTGAGCCATATTTTGGAGCCAAATTTTGGCTCTCTGCTCGTATTCGCAGTTTGAAATTGCGACTTTTTTATACCCAACATATGCCAACTACTGAAAGCGGCGTTTGGTCACATTTGTCTCAAACCTCCCTGCAGTTTTCAAAATATCCCTAATATCCCAATTTCGAGGCCTGAGCCATATTTTGGAGCCAAATTCTGGCTCAATGCACGTTTTCGCAGTTTGATATTACGACTTTTTATACCCAACATATGCCAAGTCCTGAAAGCGGCAGTGAGTCACATTTTGCACAAACTCCCATGCAGTTTTCGAAATATCCCAAATATTCCAATTTCGAGGCCTTAGCCATATTTTGGAGCCAAATTCTGGCTCTCTGCACGTATTCGCAGTTTGAAATTGCGACTTTTTTATACCCAATATATGCCAACTACTGAAAGTGGTGTTTGGTCACATATGTCCCAAACCTCCGTGCAGTTTTCAAAATATCCCTATTTCGAGGCCTGAGCCATATTTTGGAGCCAAATTCTGGCTCTCTGCACGTATTCGCAGTTTTAAGTTACGACTTTTTATAACCAACATATGCCAAGTACTGAAAGCAGCGTTTGGTCATATTTGTCCCAAACCTCCCTCCAGTTTTCAAAATATCCCAAACATCCCAATTTCGAGGCCTGAGCCATATTTTGGAGCCAAATTCTGGCTCTATGCACTTATTCGCAGTTTTATATTACGACTTTTTATACCCAACATATGCCAAGTCCTGAAAGCGGCAGTGAGTCACATTTTGCACAAACTCCCCTGCAGTTTTCGAAATATCCCAAATATCCCAATTTCGAAGCCTGAGCCATATTTTGGAGCCAAATTTTGGCTCTCTGCTCGTATTCGCCATTTGAAATTGGGACTTTTTTTTACCCAACATATGCCAAGTGCTGAAAGCGGCGTTTGGTCACATTTGTCCCAAATATCCCTCCAGTTTTCAAAATATCACAAACATCCCAATTTCGAGGCCTGAGCCATATTTTGGAGCCAAATTCTGGCTCTCTACATGTATTAGCAGTTTGATATTACGACTTTTTATACCCAACATATGCCAAGTCCTGAAAGCGGCAGTGAGTCACATTTTCACAAACTCCCCTGCAGTTTTCGAAATATCCCAAATATACCAATTTCGAGGCCTGAGCCATATTTTGGAGCCAAATTCAGGCTCTCTGTACGTATTCGCAGTTTGAAGTTACGACTTTTTATACCCAACATATGCTAAGTACTGAAAGCGGCGTTTGGTCACATTTGTCCCAAACATCCCTCCAGTTTTCAAAATATCCAAAACATCCCAATTTCGAGGCCTGAGCCATATTTTGGAGCCAAATTCTGGCTCTCTGCACGTATTCGCAGTTTTAAGTTACGACTTTTTATAACCAACATATGCCAAGTACTGAAAGCGGCGTTTGGTCACATTTGTCCCAAACCTCCCTCCAGTTTTCAAAATATCCCAAACATCCCAATTTCGAGGCCTGAGTCATATTTTGGAGCCAAATTCTGGCTCTATGCAAGTATTCGCAGTTTGATATTACGACTTTTTATACCAAACATATGCCAAGTCCTGAAAGCGGCAGTGAGTCACATTTTGCACAAACTCCCCTGCAGTTTTCGAAATATCCCAAAAATCCCAATTTTGAGGCCTGAGCCATATTTTGGAGCTAAATTCTGGCTCTCTGCACGTATTCGCAGTTTTAAGTTACGAATTTTTATACCCAACATATGCCAAGTACTGAAAGCGGCATTTGGTCACATTTGCCCCAAACCTCCCTCCAGTTTTCAAAATATCCCAAACATCCCAATTTCGAGGCCTGAGCCATATTTTGGAGCCAAATTCTGTCTCTATGCACGTATTCGCAGTTTGATATTACGACTTTTTATACCCAACATATGCCAAGTCCAGTAAGCGGCAGAGTCACATTTTGCACAAACTCCCCTGCAGTTTTCAAAATATCCCAAACATCCCAAATTCGAGGCCTGAGCAATATTTTGGAGCCAAATTCTGGCTCTCTGCACGTATTCGCTGTTTTAAATTACGACTTTTTATACCCAACATATGCCAAGTCCTGAAAGCGGCATGTAGTAAGATTTTGCACAAACTCCTCTGCAGTTTTCAAAATATCCCAAACATCCCAATTCTGAGGCCTGAGCCATATTTTGGAGCCAAATTCTGGCTCTCTGCACGTATTCGCAGTTTCATATTACGAATTTTATACCCAACATATGCCAAGTACTGAAAGCGGCAGTGAGTCACATTTTGCACAAACTCCCCTGCAGTTTTCAAAATATCCCTAATATCATAATTTCGAGGCCTGAGCCATATTATGGAGCCAATTTCTGGCTCTCTGCACGTATTCGCAGTTTGAAATTGCGACTTTTTTATACCAACATATGCCAAGTACTGAAAGCAGCTTTTGGTCACATTTGTCCCAAACCTCCCTCCAGTTTTTAAAATATCCCGTAAATCCCAATTTCGAGGCCGGAGCCATGTTTTGGAGCCAAATTCTGGCTCTCTGCACGTATTCGCAGTTTGATATTTCGACTTTTTATACCCAACATATGCAAAGTATTGGACGCAGCAGTGAGTCACATTTTGCACAAACTCCCCTGCAGTTTTCAAAATATCCCAAACATCTCAATTTCTAGGCCTGAGCCATTTTTTGGAAACAAATTCTGGCTCTCTGCACGTATTCGCAGTTTGAAATTACGACTTTTTTATACCCAACATATGCGAAGTACTGAAAGCGGCGTTTGGTCACATTTGTCCCAAACATTCCATGCAGGTTTCAAAATGTCCCAAACATCCCAATATCGAGGCCTGAGCCATATTTTGGAGCCAAATTATGGCTCTCTGCACGTATTCGCAGTTTTAAGTTACGACTTTTTATACCCAACATATGCCAAGTACTGAAAGCGGCGTTTGGTCACATTTGTCCCAAACCTCCCTCCAGTTTCCAAAATATCCCAAACATCCCAATTTCGAGGCCTGAGCCATATTTTGGAGCCAAATTCTGGCTCTCTGCACGTATTCGCAGTTTGATATTACGAATTTTTATACCCAACATATGCCAAGTACTTGATGCGGCAGTGAGTCACATTTTGCACAACCTCCCCTACAGTTTTCAAAATATCCCAAACATCCCAATTTCGAGGCCTGAGCCATATTTTGGAGCCAAATTCAAGCTCTCTGTACGTATTCGCATTTTGAAATTACAACTTTTTATACTGAACATATGCCAAGTACTGAAAGCGGCGTTTGGTCACATTTGTCCCAAACCTCTCTCCAGTTTTCAAAATATTCCAAACATCCCAATTTCGAGGCCTGAGCAATATTTTGGAGCCAAATTCTGGCTCTCTGCACGTATTCGCAGTTTTAAATTACGACTTTTTATACCAAACATATGCCAAGTACTGAAAGCGGCGTTTGGTCACATTTGTCCCAAACCTCCCTCCAGTTTTCAAAATATCCCAAACATCCCAGTTTCGAGGCCTGAGCCATATTTTGGAGCCAAATTCTGGCTCTCTGCACGTATTCGCAGTTTCATATTACGAATTTTATACCCAACATATGCCAAGTACTGAAACCGGCAGTGAGTCACATTTTGCACAAACTCCCGTTCAGTTTTCAAAATATCCCAAATATCCCAATTTCGAGGCCTGAGCCATATTTTGGAGCCAAAATCTGGCTCTCTGCAAGTATTCGCAGATTGAAATTGCGAATTTTTTATACCCTATATATGCCAAGTGCTGAAAGCGGCGTTTTGTCACATTTGTCCCAAACCTCCCTCCAGTTTTCAAAATATCCTAAACAACCGAATTTCGAGGCCTGAGCCATATTTTGGGGCCAAATTCTGGCTCTCTGCACGTATTCGCAGTTTGAAATTGCTACCTTTTTATACCCAACTCCCCTGCAGTTCTCGAAATATCCCAAATATCCCAATTTCGAGGCCTGAGCCATATTTTGGGGCCAAATTCTGGCTCTCTGCACGTATTCGCAGTTTGAAATTGCGACTTTTTATACCCAACATATGCCAAGTACTGAAAGCGGCAGTGAGTCAAATTTTGCACAAACTCCCCTGCAGTTCTCGAAATATCCCAATTTCGAGGCCTGAGCCATATTTTGGGGCCAAATTCTGGCTCTCTGCACTTATTCGCAGTTTGAAATTGCGACTTTTTTATACCCAACATATCCCAAGTACTGAAAGCGGCATTTGGTCATATTTGTCCCAAACTCCCCTGCAGTTTTCAAAATATCCCAAACTTCTCAATTTCGAGGCCTGAGTCATATTTTGGAGCCAAATTCTGGCTCTATGCTCGTATTCGAAGTTTGATATTACAACTTTTAATACCTTACATATACCAAGTCCTGAAAGCGGCAGTGAGTCACATTTTGCACAAACTCCCCTGCAGTTTTCAAAATATCCCAAACATCTCAATTTCTAGGCCTGAGCCATATTTTGGAAACAAATTCTGGCTCTCTGCACATATTCGCAGTTTGAAATTACGACTTTTTTATACCCAACATATGCGAAGTACTGAAAGCGGCGTTTGGTCACATTTGTCCCAAACATTCCATGCAGGTTTCAAAATGTCCCAAACATCCCAATATCGAGGCCTGAGCCATATTTTGGAGCCAAATTCTGGCTCTCTGCACGTATTCGCAGTTTGAAATTACTACTTTTTATACCCAACATATGCCAAGTACTGAAAGCGGCGTTTGGTCATATTTGTCCCAAACTCTCCTGCAGTTTTCAAAATATCCCAAACTAACCAATTTCGAGGCCTGAGTCATATTTTGGAGCCAAATTCTGGCTCTCTGCACGTATTCGGAGTTTGAAATTGAGACTTTTTATACCTAACATATGCACAGTCCTGAAAACGGCAGTGAGTCACATTTTGCACAAACTCCCCTGCAGTTTTCAAAATATCCAAAATATCCCAATTTCGAGGCCTGAGCCATATTTTGGAGCCATATTCAGGCTCTCTGTACGTATTCGCAGTTTGAAGTTACGACTTTTTATACCCAACATATGCCAAGTAGTGAAAGCGGCGTTTGGTCACATTTATCCCAAACCTCCCTCCAGTTTTCAAAATATCCCAAACATCCCAATTTCGAGGCCTGAGCTATATTTTGGAGCCAAATTCTGGCTATATGCACGTATTTGCAGTTTGATATTACGACATTTTATACCCAACATATGCTAAGTCCTGAAAGAGGCAATGAGTCACATTTTGCACAAACTCCCCTGCAGTTTTCGAAAAATCCCAAATATCCCAATTTCGAGGCCTGAGCCATATTTTGGAGCCAAATTCTGGCTCTCTGCACGTATTCGCAGTTTTAAGTTATGACTTTTTATACTCAACATATGCCAAGTAGTGAAAGCGGCGTTTGGTCATATTTGTCCCAAACTCCCCTGCAGTTTTCAAAATATCCCAAACTTCTCAATTTCGAGGCCTGAGTCATATTTTGGAGCCAAATTCTGGCTCTCTGCACGTATTCGCAGTTTGAAATTACGATTTTTTATACCTAACATTTGCCAAGTCCTGAAAGCGGCAGTGAGTCACATTTTGCACAAACTCTCCTGCAGTTTTCAAAATATCCAAAATATCCCAATTTCAAGGCCTGAGCCATATTTTGGAGCCAAATTCTGGCTCTCTGCACGTATTCGCAGTTTGAAATAGCGACTTTTTTATACCCAACATATGCCAACTACAGAAAGCGGCGTTTGGTCACAATTGTCCCAATCCACCCTGCAGTTTTCAAAATATCCCTAAAATCCCAATTTCGAGGCAGGAGCCATGTTTTGGAGCCAAATTCTGGCTCTCTGCACGTATTCGCAGTTTGATATTACGACTTTTTATACCCAACATATGCAAAGTATTGGACGCAGCAGTGAGTCACATTTTGCACAAACTCCCCTGCAGTTTTCAAAATATTCCAAACATCTCAATTTCGAGGCCTGAGCCTTATTTTGGAAACAAATTCTGGCTCTCTGCACGTATTCGCAGTTTGAAATTACGAATTTTTTATACCCAACATATGCGAAGTACTGAAAGCGGCGTTTGGTCACATTTGTCCCAAACATTCCTCCAGGTTTCAAAATGTCCCAAACATCTCAATATCGAGGCCTGAGCCATATTTTGGAGCCAAATTCTGGGTCTCTGCACGTATTCGCAGTTTGAAATTACAACTTATTATACCCAACATATGCCAAGTACTGAAAGCGGCAGAGAGTCACATTTTGCACAAACTCCCCAGCAGTTTTCAAAATATCCCAAACATCCTAATTTCGAGGCCTGAGCCATATTTTGGAGCCAAATTCTGGCTCTCTGCACGTATTCGCAGTTTGAAATTGCGACTTATTTATACCCAACATATGCCAACTACAGAAAGCGGCGTTTGGTCACAATTGTCCCAAACCTCCCTGCAGTTTTCAAAATATCCCTAAAATCCCAATTTCGAGGCCGGAGCCATGTTTTGGAGCCAAATTCTGGCTCTCTGCACGTATTCGCAGTTTGATATTACGACTTTTTATACCCAACATATGCAATGTATTGGACGCAGCAGTGAGTCACATTTTGCACAAACTCCCCTGCAGTTTTCAAAATATTCCAAACATCCCAATTTCGAGGCCTGAGCCTTATTTTGGAAACAAATTCTGGCTCTCAGCACGTATTCGCAGTTTGAAATTACGACTTTTTTATACCCAACATATGCGAAGTACTGAAAGCGGCGTTTGGTCACTTTTGTCCCAAACATTCCTCCAGGTTTCAAAATGTCCCAAACATCTCAATATCGAGCCCTGAGCCATATTTTGGAGCCAAATTTTGGCTCTCTGCACGTATTCGCAGTTTGAAATAACGACCTTTTATACCCAACATATGCCAACTACTGAAAGCGGCGTTTGGTTATATTTGTCCCAAACTCCCCTGCAGTTTTCAAAATATCCCAAACTTCCCAATTTCGAGGCCTGAGTCATAATTTGGAGCCAAATTCTGGCTCTCTGCACGTATTCGCAGTTTGAAATTATGACTTTTTAAAGTAATATATGCCAAGTACTGAAAGCGGCAGTGAGTCACATTTTGCACAAACTCCCCTGCAGTTTTCGAAATATCCCAAATATCCGAATTTCGAGGCCTGAGACATATTTTGGAGCCAAATTCAGGCTCTCTGTACGTATTCGCAGTTTGAAGTTACGACTTTTTATACCCAACATATACCAAGTCCTGAAAGAGGCAATGAGTCACATTTTGCACAAACTCCTTTGCAGTTTTCGAAAAATCCCAAATATCCCAATTTCGAGGCCTGAGCCATATTTTGGAGCCAAATTCTAGCTCTCTGCACGTATTCGCAGTTTTAAGTTATGACTTTTTATATCCAACGTATGCCAAGTAGTGAAATCGGCGTTTGGTCATATTTGTCCCAAAATCCCCTGCAGTTTTCAAAATATCCCAAACTTCTCAATTTCGAGGCCTGAGTCATATTTTGGAGCCAAATTCTGGCTCTCTGCACGTATTCGCAGTTTGAAATTACGACTTTTTATACCTAACATATGCCAACTACAGAAAGCGGCGTTTGGTCACAATTGTACCAAACCTCCCTGCAGTTTTCAAAATATCCCTAAAATCCCAATTTCGAGCCCGGAGCCATGTTTTGGAGCCAAATTCTGGCTCTCTGCACGTATTCGCAGTTTGATATTACGACTTTTTATACCCAACATATGCAAAGTATTGGACGCAGCAGTGAGTCACATTTTGCACAAACTCCCCTGCAATTTTCAAAATATTCCAAACATCTCAATTTCGAGGCCTGAGCCTTATTTTGGAAACAAATTCTGGCTCTTTGCACGTATTCGCAGTTTGAAATTACGACTTTTTTATACCCAACATATGCGAAGTACTGAAAGCGGCGTTTGGTCACATTTGTCCCAAACATTCCTGCAGGTTTCAAAATGTCCCAAACATCCCAATATCGAGGCCTGAGCCATATTTTGGAGCCAAATTCTGGCTCTCTGCACGTATTCGCAGTTTGAAATTACGACTTTTTATACCCAACATATGCCAAGTACTGAAAGCGGCGTTTGGTCATATTTGTCCGAAACTCCCCTGCAGTTTTCAAAATATCCCAAACTTCCCAATTTCGAGGCCTGAGTCATAATTTGGAGCCAAATTCTGGCTCTCTGCACGTATTCGCAGTTTGAAATTACGACTTTTTAAAGTAATATATGACATGTCCTGAAAGCGGCAGTGAGTCACATTTTGCACAAATTCCCCTGCAGTTTTCGAAATATCCCAAATATCCCAATTTCGAGGCCTGAGCCATATTTTGGAGCCAAATTTTGGCTCTCTGCACGTATTCGCAGTTTGATATTGCAACTTTTTTATACCCAACATATGCAAACTACTGAAAGCGGTGTTTGGTCACATTTGTCCCAAACCTCCTTGCAGTTTTCAAAATATCCCAAACATCCCAATTTCGAGGCCTGAGCCATATTTTGGAGCCAAATTCTGGCTCTCTGCACGTATTCGCAGAGTGATATTACGACTTTTTATACCCAACATATGCCAAGTACTTGACGCGGCAGTGAGTCACATTTTGCACAAACTCCCCTGCAGTTTTCAAAATATCCCAAATATCCCAATTTCGAGGCCTGAGCCATATTATGGAGCCAAATTCTGGCTCTCTGCACGTATTCGCAGTTTGAAATTGCGACTTTTTTATACCTAACATATGCCAACTACAGAAAGCGGCGTTTGGTCACATTTGTCCCAAACCTCCCTCCAGTTTTCAAAATAACCCAAACATCCCAATTTCGAGGTCTGAGCCATATTTTGGAGCCAAATTCTGGCTCTAAGCACAAATTCGCAATTTTATATTACGACTTTTTATACCCAACATATGCCAAGTCCTGAAAGCGGCAGTGAGTCACATTTTGCACAAACTCTCCTGCAGTTTTCAAAATATCCCAAATATCCCAATTTCGAGGCCTGAGCCATATTATGGAGCCAAATTCTGGCTCTCTGCACGTATTCGCAGTTTGAAATTGCGACTTTTTTATACCTAACATATGCCAACTACAGAAAGCGGCGTTTGGTCACATTTGTCCCAAACTTCCCTGCAGTTTTCAAAATATCCCTAAAGTCCCAATTTCGAGGCCGGAGCCATGTTTTGGAGCCAAATTCTGACTCTCTGCAAGTATTCGCAGTTTTATATTACGACTTTTTATACCCAACATATGCCAAGTATTAGACGCAGCAGTGAGTCACATTTTGCACAAACTCCCCTGCAGTTTTCAAAATATCCCAAACATCCCAATTTCGAGGCCAGAGCCTTATTTTGGAAACAAATTCTGGCTCTCTGCAAGTATTCGCAGTTTGAAATTACAACTTTTTTATACCCAACATATGCGAAGTACTGAAAGCGGCGTTTGGTCACATTTGTCCCAAACATTCCTGCAGGTTTCAAAATGTCCCAAACATCCCAATATCGAGGCCTGAGCCATATTTTGGAGCCAAATTCTGGCTCTCTGCACGTATTCGCAGTTTGAAATTACGACATTTTATACCCAACATATGCCAAATACTGAAAGCGGCGTTTGGTCATATTTGTCCCAAACTCCCCTGCAGTTTTCAAAATATCCCAAACCTCCCAATTTCGAGGCCTGAGTCATAATTTGGAGCCAAATTCTGGCTCTATGCATATATTCGCAATTTTATATTACCACTTTTTATACCCAACATATGCCAAGTCCTGAAAGCGGCAGTGAGTCACATTTTGCACAAACTCCCCTGCAGTTTTAAAAATATCCCAAATATCCCAATTTCGAGGCCTGAGCCATATTTTGGAGCTAAATTTTGGCTCTCTGCACGTATTCGCAGTTTGAAATTGCGACTTTTTTATACCCAACATATGCCAACTACTGAAAGCGGCGTTTGGTCACATTTGTCCCAAACCTCCCTGCAGTTTTCAAAATATCCCTAATATCCCAATTTCGAGGCCTGAGCCATATTTTGGAGCCAAATTCTGGCTCTCTGCACGTATTCGCAGTTTGATATTTCGACTTTTTATACCCAACATATGCAAAGTATTGGACGCAGCAGTGAGTCACATTTTGGCCAAACTCCCCTGCAGTTTTCAAAATATCCCAAACATCTCAATTTCTAGACCTGAGCCATATTTTGGAAACAAATTCTGGCTCTCTGCACGTATTCGCAGTTTGACATTACTACTTTTTATACCCAACATATGCCAAGTACTGAAAGCGGCGTTTGGTCATATTTGTCCCAAACTCTCCTGCAGTTTTCAAAATATCCCAAACTAACCAATTTCGAGGCCTGAGTCATATTTTGGAGCCAAATTCTGGCTCTCTGCACGTATTCGGAGTTTAAAATTGAGACTTTTTATACCTTACATATGCACAGTCCTGAAAACGGCAGTGAGTCACATTTTGCACAAACTCCCCTGCAGTTTTCAAAATATCCCAAATATCCCAATTTCGAGGCCTGAGCCATATTTTGGAGCCATATTCAGGCTCTCTGTACGTATTCGCAGTTTGAAGTTACGACTTTTTATACCCAACATATGCCAAGTAGTGAAAGCGGCGTTTGGTCACATTTATCCCAAACCTCCCTCCAGTTTTCAAAATATCCCAAACATGCCAATTTCGAGGCCTGAGCTATATTTTGGAGCCAAATTCTGGCTATATGCACGTATTCGCAGTTTGATATTACGAATTTTTATACCCAACATATGCCAAGTCATGAAAGAGGCAATGAGTCACATTTTGCACAAACTCCCCTGCAGTTTTCGAAAAATCCCAAATATCCCAATTTCGAGGCCTGAGCCATATTTTGGAGCCAAATTCTGGCTCTCTGCACGTATTCGCAGTTTGAAATTACGATTTTTTATACCTAACATTTGCCAAGTCCTGAAAGCGGCAGTGAGTCACATTTTGCACAAACTCCCCTGCAGTTTTCGAAATATCCAAAATATCCCAATTTCAAGGCCTGAGCCATATTTTGGAGCCAAATTCTGGCTCTCTGCACGTATTCGCAGTTTGAAATAGCGACTTTTTTATACCCAACATATACCAACTACAGAAAGCGGCGTTTGGTCACAATTATCCCAAACCACCCTGCAGTTTTCAAAATATCCCTAAAATCCCAATTTCGAGGCAGGAGCCATGTTTTGGAGCCAAATTCTGGCTCTCTGCACGTATTCGCAATTTGATATTACGACTTTTTATACCCAACATATGCAAAGTATTGGACGCAGCAGTGAGTCACATTTTGCACAAACTCCCCTGCAGTTTTCAAAATATTCCAAACATCCCAATTTCGAGGCCTGAGCCTTATTTTGGAAACAAATTCTGGCTCTCTGCACGTATTCGCAGTTTGAAATTACGACTTTTTTATACCCAACATATGCGAAGTACTGAAAGCGGCGTTTGGTCACATTTGTCCCAAACATTCCTCCAGGTTTCAAAATGTCCCAAACATCTCAATATCGAGGCCTGAGCCATATTTTGGAGCCAAATTCTGGGTCTCTGCACGTATTCGCAGTTTGAAATTACAACTTATTATACCCAACATATGCCAAGTACTGAAAGCGGCAGAGAGTCACATTTTGCACAAACTCCCCAGCAGTTTTCAAAATATCCCAAACATCCTAATTTCGAGGCCTGAGCCATATTTTGGAGCCAAATTCTGGCTCTCTGCACGTATTCGCAGTTTGAAATTGCGACTTTTTTTACCCAACATATGCCAACTACAGAAAGCGGCGTTTGGTCACAATTGTCCCAAACCTCCCTGCAGTTTTCAAAATATACCTAAAATCCCAATTTCGAGGCCGGAGCCATGTTTTGGAGCCAAATTCTGGCTCTCTGCACGTATTCGCAGTTTGATATTACGACTTTTTATACCCAACATATACCAAGTCCTGAAAGAGGCAATGAGTCACATTTTGCACAAACTCCCCTGCAGTTTTCGAAAAATCCCAAATATCCCAATTTCGAGGCCTGAGCCATATTTTGGAGCCAAATTCTAGCTCTCTGCACGTATTCGCAGTTTTAAGTTATGACTTTTTATACCCAACGTATGCCAAGTAGTGAAATCGGCGTTTGGTCATATTTGTCCCAAAATCCCCTGCAGTTTTCAAAATATCCCAAACTTCTCAATTTCGAGGCCTGAGTCATATTTTGGAGCCAAATTCTGGCTCTCTGCACGTATTCGCAGTTTGAAATTACGACTTTTTATACCTAACATATGCCAAGTCCTGAAAGCGGCAGAGAGTCACATTTTGCACAAACTCCCCTGCAGTTTTCGAAATATCCAAAATATCCCAATTTCGAGGCCTGAGCCATATTTTGGAGCCAAATTCTTGCTCTCTGAACGTATTCGCAGTTTGAAATTGCGACGTTTTTATACCCAACATATGCCAACTACAGAAAGCGGCGTTTGGTCACAATTGCACCAAACCTCCCTGCAGTTTTCAAAATATCCCTAAAATCCCAATTTCGAGCCCGGAGCCATGTTTTGGAGCCAAATTCTGGCTCTCTGCACGTATTCGCAGTTTGATATTACGACTTTTTATACCCAACATATGCAAAGTATTGGACGCAGCAGTGAGTCACATTTTGCACAAACTCCCCTGCAATTTTCAAAATATTCCAAACATCCCAATTTCGAGGCCTGAGCCTTATTTTGGAAACAAATTCTGGCTCTTTGCACGTATTCGCAGTTTGAAATTACGACTTTTTTATACCCAACATATGCGAAGTACTGAAAGCGGCGTTTGGTCACATTTGTCCCAAACATTCCTGCAGGTTTCAAAATGTCCCAAACATCCCAATATCGAGGCCTGAGCCATATTTTGGAGCCAAATTCTGGCTCTCTACACGTATTCGCAGTTTGAAATTGCGACTTTTTTATACCTAACATATGCCAACTACAGAAAGCGGCGTTTGGTCACATTTGTCCCAAACCTCCCTCCAGTTTTCAAAATAACCCAAACATCCCAATTTCGAGGTCTGAGCCATATTTTGGAGCCAAATTCTGGCTCTATGCACATATTCGCAATTTTATATTACGACTTTTTATACCCAACATATGCCAAGTCCTGAAAGCGGCAGTGAGTCACATTTTGCACAAACTCCCCTGCAGTTTTCAAAATATCCCAAATATCCCAATTTCGAGGCCTGAGCCATATTATGGAGCCAAATTCTGGCTCTCTGCACGTATTCACAGTTTGAAATTGCGACTTTTTTATACCTAACATATGCCAACTACAGAAAGCGGCGTTTGGTCACATTTGTCCCAAACTTCCCTGCAGTTTTCAAAATATCCCTAAAGTCCCAATTTCGAGGCCGGAGCCATGTTTTGGAGCCAAATTCTGACTCTCTGCAAGTATTCGCAGTTTTATATTACGACTTTTTATACCCAACATATGCAAAGTATTAGACGCAGCAGTGAGTCACATTTTGCACAAACTCCCCTGCAGTTTTCAAAATATCCCAAACATCCCAATTTCGAGGCCAGAGCCTTATTTTGGAAACAAATTCTGGCTCTCTGCAAGTATTCGCAGTTTGAAATTACAACTTTTTTATACCCAACATATGCAAAGTACTGAAAGCGGCGTTTGGTCACATTTGTCCCAAACATTCCTGCAGGTTTCAAAATGTCCCAAACATCCCAATATCGAGGCCTGAGCCATATTTTGGAGCCAAATTCTGGCTCTCTGCACGTATTCGCAGTTTGAAATTACGACATTTTATACCCAACATATGCCAAGTACTGAAAGCGGCGTTTGGTCATATTTGTCCCAAACTCCCCTGCAGTTTTCAAAATATCCCAAACTTCCCAATTTCGAGGCCTGAGTCATAATTTGGAGCCAAATTCTGGCTCTATGCACATATTCGCAATTTTATATTACGACTTTTTATACCCAACATATGGCAAGTCCTGAAAGCGGCAGTGAGTCACATTTTGCACAAACTCCCCTGCAGTTTTAAAAATATCCCAAATATCCCAATTTCGAGGCCTGAGCCATATTTTGGAACTAAATTTTGGCTCTCTACACGTATTCGCAGTTTGAAATTGCGACTTTTTTATACCCAACATATGCCAACTACTGAAAGTGGCGTTTGGTCACATTTGTCCCAAACCTCCCTGCAGTTTTCCAAATATCCCTAATATCCCAATTTCGAGGCCTGAGCCATATTTTGGAGCCAAATTCTGGCTCTCTGCACGTATTCGCAGTATGATATTATGAGTTTTTATACCCAACATATGCCTAGTACTTGATGCGGCAGTGAGTCACATTTTGGACAAACTCCCCTGCAGTTTTCAAAATATCACAAACATCCCAATTTCGAGGCCTGAGCCATATTTTGGAGCCAAATTCAAGCTCTCTCTGTACGTATTCGCAGTTTGAAATTACAACTTTTTATACTCAACATATGCCAAGTACTGAAAGCGGCGTTTGGTCACATTTGTCCCAAACCTCCCTCCAGTTTTCAAAATATCCCAAACATCCCAATTTCGAGGCCTGAGCAATATTTTGGAGCCAAATTCTGGCTCTCTGCACGTATTCGCAGTTTTAAATTACGTCTTTTTATACCCATCATATGCCAAGTACTGAAAGCGGCGTTTGGTCACATTTGTCCCAAACCTCCCTCCAGTTTTCAAAATATCCCAAACATCCCAATTTCGAGGCCTGAGCCATATTTTGGAGCTAAATTCTAGCTCTCTGCACGTTTTCGCAGTTTGATATTACGACTTTTTATACCCAACATATGCCAAGTCCTGAACGTGGCAGTGAGTCACATTTTGCACAAACTCCCCTGCAGTTTTCGAAATATCCAAAATATCCCAATTTCAAGGCCTGAGCCATATTTTGGAGCCAAATTCTGGCTCTCTGCACGTATTCGCAGTTTGAAATAGCGACTTTTTTATACCCAACATATACCAACTACAGAAAGCGGCGTTTGGTCACAATTATCCCAAACCACCCTGCAGTTTTCAAAATATCCCTAAAATCCCAATTTCGAGGCAGGAGCCATGTTTTGGAGCCAAATTCTGGCTCTCTGCACGTATTCGCAATTTGATATTACGACTTTTTATACCCAACATATGCAAAGTATTGGACGCAGCAGTGAGTCACATTTTGCACAAACTCCCCTGCAGTTTTCAAAATATTCCAAACATCCCAATTTCGAGGCCTGAGCCATATTTTGGAGCCAAATTCTGGCTCTCTGCACGTATTCGCAGTTTGAAATTGCGACTTTTTTTACCCAACATATGCCAACTACAGAAAGCGGCGTTTGGTCACAATTGTCCCAAACCTCCCTGCAGTTTTCAAAATATACCTAAAATCCCAATTTCGAGGCCGGAGCCATGTTTTGGAGCCAAATTCTGGCTCTCTGCACGTATTCGCAGTTTGATATTACGACTTTTTATACCCAACATATACCAAGTCCTGAAAGAGGCAATGAGTCACATTTTGCACAAACTCCCCTGCAGTTTTCGAAAAATCCCAATATCCCAATTTCGAGGCCTGAGCCATATTTTGGAGCCAAATTCTAGCTCTCTGCACGTATTCGCAGTTTTAAGTTATGACTTTTTATACCCAACGTATGCCAAGTAGTGAAATCGGCGTTTGGTCATATTTGTCCCAAAATCCCCTGCAGTTTTCAAAATATCCCAAACTTCTCAATTTCGAGGCCTGAGTCATATTTTGGAGCCAAATTCTGGCTCTCTGCACGTATTCGCAGTTTGAAATTACGACTTTTTATACCTAACATATGCCAAGTCCTGAAAGCGGCAGTGAGTCACATTTTGCACAAACTCCCCTGCAGTTTTCGAAATATCCAAAATATCCCAATTTCGAGGCCTGAGCCATATTTTGGAGCCAAATTCTTGCTCTCTGAACGTATTCGCAGTTTGAAATTGCGACGTTTTTATACCCAACATATGCCAACTACAGAAAGCGGCGTTTGGTCACAATTGTACCAAACCTCCCTGCAGTTTTCAAAATATCCCTAAAATCCCAATTTCGAGCCCGGAGCCATGTTTTGGAGCCAAATTCTGGCTCTCTGCACGTATTCGCAGTTTGATATTACGACTTTTTAAACCCAACATATGCAAAGTATTGGACGCAGCAGTGAGTCACATTTTGCACAAACTCCCCTGCAATTTTCAAAATATTCCAAACATCCCAATTTCGAGGCCTGAGCCTTATTTTGGAAACAAATTCTGGCTCTTTGCACGTATTCGCAGTTTGAAATTACGACTTTTTTATACCCAACATATGCGAAGTACTGAAAGCGGCGTTGGTCACATTTGTCCCAAACATTCCTGCAGGTTTCAAAATGTCCCAAACATCCCAATATCGAGGCCTGAGCCATATTTTGGAGCCAAATTCTGGCTCTCTACACGTATTCGCAGTTTGAAATTGCGACTTTTTTTATACCTAACATATGCCAACTACAGAAAGCGGCGTTTGGTCACATTTGTCCCAAACCTCCCTCCAGTTTTCAAAATAACCCAAACATCCCAATTTCGAGGTCTGAGCCATATTTTGGAGCCAAATTCTGGCTCTATGCACATATTCGCAATTTTATATTACGACTTTTTATACCCAACATATGCCAAGTCCTGAAAGCGGCAGTGAGTCACATTTTGCACAAACTCCCCTGCAGTTTTCAAAATATCCCAAATATCCCAATTTCGAGGCCTGAGCCATATTATGGAGCCAAATTCTGGCTCTCTGCACGTATTCACAGTTTGAAATTGCGACTTTTTTATACCTAACATATGCCAACTACAGAAAGCGGCGTTTGGTCACATTTGTCCCAAACTTCCCTGCAGTTTTCAAAATATCCCTAAAGTCCCAATTTCGAGGCCGGAGCCATGTTTTGGAGCCAAATTCTGACTCTCTGCAAGTATTCGCAGTTTTATATTACGACTTTTTATACCCAACATATGCAAAGTATTAGAGCAGCAGTGAGTCACATTTTGCACAAACTCCCCTGCAGTTTTCAAAATATCCCAAACATCCCAATTTCGAGGCCAGAGCCTTATTTTGGAAACAAATTCTGGCTCTCTGCAAGTATTCGCAGTTTGAAATTACAACTTTTTTATACCCAACATATGCAAAGTACTGAAAGCGGCGTTTGGTCACATTTGTCCCAAACATTCCTGCAGGTTTCAAAATGTCCCAAACATCCCAATATCGAGGCCTGAGCCATATTTTGGAGCCAAATTCTGGCTCTCTGCACGTATTCGCAGTTTGAAATTACGACATTTTATACCCAACATATGCCAAGTACTGAAAGCGGCGTTTGGTCATATTTGTCCCAAACTCCCCTGCAGTTTTCAAAATATCCCAAACTTCCCAATTTCGAGGCCTGAGTCATAATTTGGAGCCAAATTCTGGCTCTATGCACATATTCGCAATTTTATATTACGACTTTTTATACCCAACATATGGCAAGTCCTGAAAGCGGCAGTGAGTCACATTTTGCACAAACTCCCCTGCAGTTTTAAAAATATCCCAAATATCCCAATTTCGAGGCCTGAGCCATATTTTGGAACTAAATTTTGGCTCTCTACACGTATTCGCAGTTTGAAATTGCGACTTTTTTATACCCAACATATGCCAACTACTGAAAGCGGCATTTGGTCACATTTGTCCCAAACCTCCCTGCAGTTTTCCAAATATCCCTAATATCCCAATTTCGAGGCCTGAGCCATATTTTGGAGCCAAATTCTGGCTCTCTGCACGTATTCGCAGTATGATATTATGAGTTTTTATACCCAACATATGCCTAGTACTTGATGCGGCAGTGAGTCACATTTTGGACAAACTCCCCTGCAGTTTTCAAAATATCACAAACATCCCAATTTCGAGGCCTGAGCCATATTTTGGAGCCAAATTCAAGCTCTCTCTGTACGTATTCGCAGTTTGAAATTACAACTTTTTATACTCAACATATGCCAAGTACTGAAAGCGGCGTTTGGTCACATTTGTCCCAAACCTCCCTCCAGTTTTCAAAATATCCCAAACATCCCAATTTCGAGGCCTGAGCAATATTTTGGAGCCAAATTCTGGCTCTCTGCACGTATTCGCAGTTTTAAATTACGTCTTTTTATACCCATCATATGCCAAGTACTGAAAGCGGCGTTTGGTCACATTTGTCCCAAACCTCCCTCCAGTTTTCAAAATATCCCAAACATCCCAATTTCGAGGCCTGAGCCATATTTTGGAGCTAAATTCTAGCTCTCTGCACGTTTTCGCAGTTTGATATTACGACTTTTTATACCCAACATATGCCAAGTCCTGAACGTGGCAGTGAGTCACATTTTGCACAAACTCCCCTGCAGTTCTCGAAATATCCCAAATATCCCAATTTCGAGGCCTGAGCCATATTTTGGGGCCAAATTTTGGCACTGCACGTATTCGCAGTTTGAAATTGCGACTTTTTTATACCCAACATATGCCAAGTACTGAAAGCAGCGTTTGGTCACATTTGTCCCAAACCTCCCTGCAGTTTTCAAAATATTCCAAATATCCCAATTTCGAGGCTTGAGCCATATTTTGGAGCCAAATTCTGGCTCTCTGCACGTATTCGCAGTTTGAATTTACGACTTTTTATACCTAATATTTGCCAAGTCCTGAAAGCGGCAGTGAGTCACATTTTGCACAAACTCCCCTGCAGTTTTCAAAATATCCCAAATATCCCAATTTCGAGGCCTGAGCCATATTATGGAGCCAAATTCTGGCTCTCTGCACGTATTCGCAGTTTGAAATTGCGACTTTTTTATAATAACATATGCCAAGTACTGAAAGCAGCGTTTGGTCACATTTGTCGCAAACCTGCCTCCAGTTTTCAAAATATCCCAAACATTCCAATTTCGAGGCCTGAGCTATATTTTGGAGCCAATTCTGGCTTTATGCACGTATTCGCAGTTTGATATTACGACTTTTTATACCAAACATATGCCAAGTCCTGAAGCGGCAGTGAGTCACATTTTGCTCAAACTCCCCTGCAGTTTTCGAAATATCCCAAATATCCCAATTTCGAGGCCTGAACCATATTTTGGAGCCAAATTCTGTCTCTCTGCACGTATTCGCAGTTTGAAATTACAACTTTTTATACTCAACATATGCCAAGTACTGAAAGCGGCGTTTGGTCACATTTGTCCCAAACCTCCCTCCAGTTTTCAAAATATCCCAAATTCTCAATTTCGGAGGCCTGAGTCATATTTTGGAGCCCAATCTGGCTCTCTGCACGTATTCGCAGTTTGAAATTGACGAACGTTTATACCCTAACATATTGCCAAGTACTGAAAGCGGCAGTTGAGTCATATTTGTCACAAAATCCCCTGCAGTTTCAAATATCCTAAACTATCTCAATTCAGAGGCTGAGTCATATTATGGAGCCAAATTCTGGCTCTCTGCACGTATTCAGCAGTTTGAATATGACGACTTTTTATACCTAACATTATGCCACAGTCATGAAAGGCGGCAGTTGAGTCACATTTGTCACAAACCTCCCTGCAGTTTGTCAAAATAGCCCTAATAGTCCAATTTCGAGGCCGGAGCCATAGTTTATGGAGAACAAATTCCTGGCTCTCTGCACGTATTCGCAGTTGATATTAGCGACTTTTTATACCCTAACATATGAAAGTACTTGGACAAAGCAGGGCAGGTGAGTCACATTTGTCCAACTCGCCTGCAGTTTTCAAAATATCCCTAAACATCCAATTTCGAGGCCTGAGCCATATTTTGGAGACAAATTCTGGCTCTCTGCACGTATTCGCAGTTTGAAATTACGACTTTTTTATACCTAACATATGCCAAGTACTGAAAGCGGCAGTTGGTCACATTTGTCCCAAACCTCCCCTGCAGTTTTCAAATATCCCTAAATATCCCAATTTCGAGGCCTGAGCCATATTATGGAAGCCAAATTCTGGCTCTCTGCACGTATTCGCAGTTTGAAATTACGACTTTTTTATACCTAACATATGCCAAGTACTGAAAGCGGCGTTTGGTCACATTTGCCCAAACCTCCCTGCAGTTTTCAAAATATCCCAAACAGTCCCCAATTTCGAGGCCTGAGCCTAGTTTGGAAACAAATTCTGGCTCTCTGCACGTATTCGCAGTTTGAATTACGACTTTTTATACCCAACATATGCAAGTACTTGAAAGCGGCAGTTGAGTCACATTTTGCACAACATCGCCTGCATGTTTCAAAGTATCCCAAACATCCCAATTTCGAGGCCTGAGCCATATTTAGGAAGAAATTCTGGCTCTCTGCACGTATTCGCAGTTTGAAATTACGACTTTTTATACCCAACATATGCCAAGTACTGAAAGCGGCGTTTGGTCACATTGTCCCAACACTCCCTGCAGTTTTCAAATATTCCCAACATTCCCAATTTCGAGGCCTGAGTCCATAATTTGGAGCCAAATTCTGGCTCTCTGCACTGTATTCGCAGTTTGAAATTACGACTTTTTATACAGTAACTATATGCCAAGTCCTGAAAGCGGCAGTGAGTCACATTTTGCACAAACTCCCCTGCAGTTTTCGAAAATATCCCAAATATCCCAATTTCGAGGCCTGAGCCATATTTTGGAGCAAATTCAGGCTCTCTGCACGTATTCGCAGTTTGAAGTTACGACTTTTTATACCCAACATATGCCAAGTACTGAAAGCGGCTTTTGGTCACATTTGTCCCAAACCTCCCTCCAGTTTTCAAATATTCCAAACCATCCCAATTTCGAGGCCTGAGCCATATTTTGGAGCCAAATTCAGGCTCTCTGGACGTATTCGCAGTTTGATAGTTACGACTTTATTACCCAACATATGCCAAGTCCTGAAGCGGCTTTTGGTCACATTTGTCACAAACTCCCTCAGTTTTCAAATTATTTCAAACATCCCAATTTCGAGGCCTGAGCCATATTTTGGAGCCAAATTCTGGCTCTATGCACGTATTCGCAGTTTGATATTACGACTTTATATACCAAACATATGCCAAGTCCGAAAGCGGCAATTGAGTCATCATTTTGCACAAACTCCCTGCAGTTTTGGAAAAATCCCGAAATATCCCAATTTCGAGGCCCGAGCCATATTTTGGAGTCCAAATTCTGGCTCTCTGCACGTATTCGCAGTTTAAGTTACGAACTTTTTATACCCAACATATGCAAGTCCTGAAAGCGGCAGTGAGTGACATATTGCACAAACTCTCCTGCAGGTTTCGAAATATCCCAAATATCCTAATTTCGAGGCCTGAGCCATATTTTGGAGCAAAATTCTGGCTCTCAGCACGTATTTTGCAGTTTAAAATTACGATTTTTTTATACCCAACATATGCCAAGTACTGAAAGCGGCGTTTGGTCACATTTGTCCCAATCCCCCCTGCATTTTTCAAAATATCCCAACATCCCAAATTCGAGGCCTGAGCCATATTTTGGAGCCAAATTCTGGCTCTCTGCACGTATTCGCTGTTTTAAATTACGACTTTTTTATACCCAACATATGCCAAGTACTAAAAGGGGCGTTTGGTCACATTTGTCCCAATCCCCCCTGCAATTTTCAAAATATCCAAACATCCCAATTTCCAGGCCTGAGCCATATTTTGGAGCCGAATTCTGGCTCTCTGCACGTATTCGCAGTTTGAAATTACGACTTTTTATAATCAACATATGCCAAGTCCTGAAAGCGGCAGTGAGTGATATTTTGCACAAACTCCCTGCAGCTTGCGAAATATCCCAAATATCTCAATTTCGAGGCCTGAGCCTTATTTTGAGACAAATTCTGGTTCTATGTACGTATTCGCAGTTTGAAATTGCGACTTTTTTATACCCAACATATACCAAGTACTGAAAGCGGCGTTTAGTCATATATGTCACAAAGTCCCCTGCAGTTTTCAAAATATCCCAAATATCTCAATTTCAAGGCCTGAGCCATATTTTGGAGCCAAATTCTGGCTCTATGCACGTATTCGCAGTTTGATATTACGAATTTTTATACCCAACATATGCCAAGTCCTGAAAGCGGCAGTGAGTCACATTTTGCACAAACTCCCTTGCAGTTTTCAAAATATTCCAAACATCCCAATTTCGAGGCCTAAATTCGTTGTTTTAAATTACGAATTTTTATACCCAACATATACCAAGTACTGTAAGCGGCGTTTGGTCACATTTGGCTCAAACCTTCCTGCAGTTTTCAAAATATCCCAAACATCCCAATTTCGAGGCCTGAGCCATATTTGGGAGCCAAATTCAGGCTCTCTGCACGTATTCGCAGTTTGAAATTACGACTTTATATACCCAACATATGCCAAGTACTGAAAGCGGCGTTTGGTCATATATGTCCAAACTCCCTGCAGTTTTCAAAATCCCAACATCTCAATTTCGAGGCCTGAGCCTATTTGGAGCCAAATTCTGGCTATCTGCACGTATTCGCAGTTTGAATTGCGACTTTTATACCCAACATATGCCAAGTACTGAAAAGCGGCAGTGAGTCACATTTTGCACAAACTTCCCTGCAGTTTTCAAAATATCCCTAAAATCCCAATTTCGGCCTGAGCTATATTTTGGAGCCAAATTCAGGCTCTCTGCACGTATTCGCTGTTTGAAATTACAACTTTTTTATACCCAACATATGCCAAGTACTGAAAGCGGCGTTTTCACATTTGTCCAATCCCTGCAGTTTTCAAAATATCCCAAACATCCCAATTTCGAGGCCTGCCATATTGGAGCCAAATTCTGGCTCTCTGCACGTATTCGCAGTTTGAAATTACGACTTTTTATACCTAACATATGCCAAGTACTGAAAGCAGCAGTGGTAACTTGTCCTAAACTCCCCTGCAGTTTTCAAATATCCCAAATATCCAATTTCGGCCTGAGCCATATTTTGGAGCCATTCTGCTCTCTGCACGTATTCGCAGTTTGAAATTACACTTTTTATCCCAACTATGCCAAGTCCTGAAAGCGGCAGTGAGTGATTTTGCACAATCCCCTGCAGTTTTCGAAATATCCCAAATATCCCAATTTCGAGGCCTGAGCCATATTTTGGAGCCAAATTCTGGCTCTCTGCACGTATTCGCTGTTTTAAATTACGACTTTTTTATACCCAACATATGCCAAGTACTAAAAGGGGCGTTTGGTCACATTTGTCCCAATCCCCCCTGCAATTTTCAAAATATCCAAAACATCCCAATTTCCAGCCATGAGCCATATTTTGGAGCCGAATTCTGGCTCCCTGCACGTATTCGCAGTTTGAAATTGTGACTTTTTTATTCCCAACATATGCCAAGTACTGAAAGCGGCGTTTGGTCATATTTGTCCAAACTCCCCTGCAGCTTTCAAAATATCCCAAACTTCTCAATTTCGAGGCCTGAGTCATATTTTGGAGCCAAATTCTGGCTCTCTGCACGTATTCGCAGTTTGAAATTACAACTTTTTATACCCAACATATGCTAAGACCTGAAAGCGGCAGCGTGTGACATTTTGCACAAACTCCCCTGCAGTTTTCAAAATAACCCAAATATCCCAATTTCGAGGCTAGAGCCATATTTTGGAGCCAAATTCAGGCTCTCTGCACGTATTCGCAGTTTGAAAATACGACTTTTCAAACCCAACATATGCCAAGTACTGAAAGCAGCGTTTGGTCACATTTGTTCCAAACCCCCCTGCAGTTTTCAAAATATCCCAAACATCCCAATTTCGAGGCCTGAGCCATATTTTGGAGCCAAATTCTGGCTCTATGCAAGTATTCGCAGTTTGAAATTACGACTTTTTATGCCCAACATATGCCAAGTCCTGAAAGCGGCAGTGAGTGACATTTTGCACAAACTCTCCTGCAGTTTTTTAAATATCCCAAATATCCCAATTTCGAGGCCTGAGCCATATTTTGAAGCCAAATTCTGGCTCTCTGCACGTATTCGCAGTTTCAAATTACGAATTTTTTTACCCAACATATGCCAAGTACTGAAAGCGGCATTTGGTCACATTTGTCCCAATCCCCAATGCAATTTTCAAAATATCCCAAACATCCCAATTTCGAGGCGTGAGCCATATTTTGGAGCCAAATTCTGGCTCTCTGCACGTATTCGCAGTTTGAAATTACGACTTTTTATACCCAACATATGCGAAGTACTGAAAGCGGCGTTTGGTCACATTTGTCCCAAACCTCCCTGCAGTTTTTTATATATCCCAAACATCCCAATTTCGAGGCCTGAGACATATTTTGGAGCCAAATTCAGGCTCTCTGTACGCATTCGCAGTTTGAAATTACGACTTTTTATACCCAACATATGCCAAGTACTGAAAGCGGCGTTTGGTCATATTTGTCCCAAACCTTCCAGCAGTTTTCAAAATATCCTAAACATCCCAATCTCGAGGCCTGAGATATATTTTGGAGCCAAATTCAGGCTCTCTGTACGTATTCGCAGTTTGAAATTACGACTTTTTATACCCAACATATGCCAAGTACTGAAAGCGGCGTTTGGTCATATTTGTCCCAAACTACCCTGCAGTTTTCAAAATATCCCAAACATCACAATATCTAGGCCTGAGCCATATTTTGGAGCCATGTTCTTGCTCTATGCACGTATTCGCAGTGTGAAATTACGACTTTTTCAACCGTTCTCACACAAGACAGCACATATATGACTTAATGCTTAAAGTCAATATGTTGAATATGAATAGTAAATATGTGATATATTCCCAGTTACTTTTTTTTCCAAGGCCCAAACTCTTCCTCACGTACCAACTTGCGTCTCACAGTACCCGTCCGTCAACCTAGATAGCAGAATAGTCGTGATTGGTTCAATTATAAGGAAAATTGTACTTTTCAGGTCCCACATGGGTTGTGAAATTTACCTACTATTGTCCATGCTCTTAGAATATTATAGATCAGCTACTTCCTATTGAAGGTTCGTAGTTTTGTTTTGAGAAATATTAGTTGTTCTTAGTAAATTATAATAAGCACTAAAAATTATTACATAGAATAACAGTCCTTCACCAATCAATATTATATACCATAGTTGGTGCTTTACAAATCTTTAAAGGATGTTTGTAGGAACGCTAACAGAAAACGATGGTTCATTGGAATGTCTATGGGGTAAACTACTCTAAACAGGATGGTATTGTGTCTACTATACCAACTACAGGATCGGTATATTGTCCACTACTACCTGTTAGGTGAGTAAGGGGTGCAATACCACCCACAGGATGGGTATGAGGGTCACATCCACCCAGAGGATGAGTATGGGGATCACATCCACCCACAGGAAGGGTATGGGGTCCAATACCACCCACAGGATGAGTATGGCGTCCACTACAACCCACAGGATGGGTATGGGGCTCCAACCACCCATAGAATGGGTATGGGGCTCCAACCACCCATAAAATGGGTATGGGGTCCAATAACACCCACTGGATGTGTATATGGCGTCCATTGCCGCGCGTCGAGCTCGAAAACCGCAGCATTCATCTCAGAACCATGCCTATTTCACGCAGATTCCTTAATAAACGTAAAAGTTTTATATGTCACAAGAAAGATAGAAATATAAGCTTCATTCTAAATACCTTACCATGGGCATATTTAAATTTAAACCGAAGATACGTGTACTTTTATAATAGCCGAGCTCCGACCCCGGACAGATCGATCGACCGAGCAACTCTCTCTCAGAACAATGTTTATTTCACGTGAATTCGTTAGTAAACATATATGTTTTTATGTCTCAAGAAAGACAGACATATAAGCTTCACTTTAAACACTTTACTATAGACATATTTAAATTTCTAATGAAGATTATTGTATTTTAAAAATTACGGAGCTCCCACCCCGTACAGACTGAACGACAGAGCAACTCTCTCTCAGATCAATGTTTATTTCACGTAAATTCGTTAATAAACACAAATGTTTTATAAGTCTTAAGCAAGATAGAAATAAGAGCTTCATTTTAAATACATTACAATAGACATATTTATAGCTCAAGTGAAGATACATATGTTTTTATAGTAGCGCTCAGTAGCTTGTCGGGCATGGAGTGCAGACGCCTACGCACTTGCCGATATATTGTATAATTAACAAAGATACGCTAATAAAGCCTAAAATCTTATATGCCTCCAGAAAGACCGATATATGAACATTATTATAATTGCACCAAATGAAATATATCATGTTCGAGAACAAAGATATATCAATTTTAAATTAAGTTTCGACTCTCTCTCGGGTGCGAGAGATGGGGCGACTCTCGCCCCATCTATTGGAGATTCTGTGCACTAAATACCCAAAGCTACTCAAACCCTCCTAGCATTATTTAAGTAATGAAGTAATATGGTATATTTACTCACTATAATGTGGGTGCTGAATGCAGAACATGAGAAAACATATATTTACTCCAAACTAATATAATTTCATTATGAAATAAGTAGCATCAAAGGAAGTCGATGGTCCAAGCAGCAATGTTGTGGAGCGACTTATCCAAGATATATCGTTGTTTGGAAAGTGTTTGTTGGCATATCCAGTTGTCGCACTTCTCTGCTCAAATTATCACAAATTTAAATTATAATGTTAACAAGTAGAATACGTATTTTTAATAAAATCTAACATAACTAGCCAGAAAACATTTAACATTAATTAAAAAATATATGTTTGGAAGTTAAATCGACTTCATAGGACAATGGTTTTGTTATATATACTCGTTATTCGTTGACATGCGTTCGCTACTTAAACTACCATGTACTGTACTTATGTAAAATCTCCGATGTCTCTTCGCTCATCTCACCGAACCCTACAGGCTCTGTGATATATTGTTTAATTAATTGAGATTCACAAATAAAGCTTATAATTGTATATGTTATCAAAAAGGCAGAGCTTAGTTTAGTTCATTTATTATGCACTCCATACCCATCCTATGGACGATAGTGGAGTGTTACAGAGGCACATAATGGGCTCTGGAAATGAGCCCCACAATTCATATAGCCAAGCAAGTTATAATCTTGATAAGCTAGTTACAAAAGTCAATACACATTGTCACATCAACAATGGGCTTGAGACCGACCACAAGTACAGTTTATAATTTAAGCAACTGACATATATGGAGGGCTAGTGTCACAATTGATATGTTTATCCTACACATAACCCCCTCTCCCCCATCCAATGGGCAGCGGTGGATAGGTTACAATCAAGTCGTTTTTTGCGTTTTATTCAGAGATTAGATCTTATTGGGTGAGGAAAGATATTCATATTTTAAAGAAGGCTTCTTGGCTGATGCTCTCCATTGATGGAAAATATACAACCTTTTGAAAATCAATGTTAGTTTGATCTAGATATTGTAATTAACGAAAGTATTTATGTCATCTGAAAGGTAGAAATATAGGCTACATTTAAAATCCTTTGTCATAAATACAACTGAAGTGAAAACGAAGATATATGCGTTTTGATAGTTACTTGATGGCTTGCTCTGAGAGTGTGAAGCCCTGCACACCAGCCAATAAATTGTATAATTAGTTTCCATATATTTTAATTAATCTTAAAAATCTATATGTCAGAAGAAAGGAAGATGTAGCCGTTAATGTGACAACATTTAAAAATATATATATCTTAAGTTAAATAAATAATACCACCTTATTGCCGGTGTCCGGACACATGAAAATTACCTAGGTATCAGTATCCAGCCAGGCGGGGATCACAGGCTGCACAATACTGATAAATTTATGTAATGCACTACTTGTGGTCGATCTCGAACCCATTTATGATGTGACGACTTATAGTGAATTTTGTAACTAGCTCATTAAGATTGTAACTTGCTTAGCTAAATTAATTGTGGGGTTCGGTCCATTCATTTTCTTTCTTTATTATGCACCCCATAATACACATCCCGTGGGCGGTGGTGTAAAGGATTACAGAGGCACATAATCGGTTCAGGAACTGAACCCTCTAGTTCGTTTAGCTAAGTAAATAACAATCTTTTGACGCTAGTTACAAAATTATTAATGTACACATACTTATGCATACATGTACATATTCATACGTATACATATATACATACACATACATATTTAATCACCACCACAAATACACACATCAGTAATCTTTTGTGTCACAAGTGATTCAACAAGAGGCTCACAACAGTCACTATACAAGGCACTTTACATTTATGGTGAGTCACACAGTTACTAGTCTTGCTGCACACCCACCCAACTGGGCGGCAGCTTTACAGTCATGTGCTCCACACCCACCCAACTGGGCGGCAGCTTTACAGTCATGTGCTCCACACCCACCCAACTGGGCGGCAGCTTTACAGTCATGTGCTCCACACCCACCCAACTGGGCGGCAGCTTTACAGTCATGTGCTCCACACCCACCCAACTGGGCGGCAGCTTTACAGTCATGTGCTCCACACCCACCCAACTGGGCGGCTGCTTTACAGTCATGTGCTCCACACCCACCCAACTGGGCGGCAGCTTTACAGTCATGTGCTCCACACCCACCCAACTGGGCGGCAGCTTTACAGTCATGTGTATGCATTACCTACAGTAAGCAAATTTTGGATACTTCGCTAAGATTTCGAGCAGCACATCATTATGAATGAAGTACTTACACATTTCATGGACACTATTGATGTTGTTATCTTTAAATTCCGCGATTTTTCACATTCCATTATATAATGACGCAAAGTATGCGAATAGTTCTGCTGACAGAGTTTACATTTAGTCAAATCTACATCATCAGATGTTACAAACTTCCAGAGGTACTTGTAGCTGAGCCTAAACCTAGCAGTGGTAACATCTAGAAGTCTGCTAACATTATTGGATGACCCAAAGACGAGCGATTCATCAAAGTTTATACAATATTGTGAAATTGACAGTCAGTGTAGTAACATAAATTGGTAAATAATAAATATTGTAAGTTAAGAATCTGATGCATGTGTGTGTGTTGGGAGGGGGCGGGGGTTATACCCTTGGTAAGCGAGAGTGGAAAGTAACCTTAGACGTACTGCGGTCAATGTGTGGGGGGGGGGGGAGTTGGAGGGAGGGTGGGAGAGTCAAATCCACCCTCCAACATCTAGACATAGTACCACCAGCCTCCACAACATTCCATCAGCCTCCAGCTGATGCTTGTAGATGCCTCATCTAACCTCACCTATGTCACACATTAACCTACAGTTCCTGTGATATTTAAACTCCTCATCACAGTGGCGTCTCACCAATATAAACTGTATTGGATTTTGTCCCGAAATAGCTATATGCTGGACTGGACGTGTATGTATGTATGTATGTATGTATGTATGTATGGATGGATGGATGGATGGATGTATGTATGTACGCATGCATGTATGTATGGATGTATGTATGTACGCATGTATGTACGCATGTATGTATGTATGTATGTATGTATGTATGTATGTATGTATGTACGCACGCATGTATGTATGTATGTATGTATGTATGTATGTATGTATGTGTGTATGTGTGTATGTATGTATGTATGTATGTATGTATGTATGTATGTATGTATGTATGCATGTATGTATGTATGTATGTATGTATGTATGTATGTACGCATGTATGTATGTATGTATGTATGTATGTATGTATGTATGTATGTATGTATGCATGCATGTATGTATGTATGTATGTATGCATGTATGAATGGATAGATGGATGGATGTATGCATGCATGTATGTATGTATGTATGTATGTATGTATGTATGTATGTATGTATGTATTTATGTATGTATGTATGCATATATGTATGTATGTATGGATAGATGGATGGATGTATGTATGTACGCATGCATGTATGTATGTATGTATGTAATGTATGTATGTATGTATTTATATACGCATGTATATACGCATGTATTTATATACGCATGTATGTATGTATGTATGTATGTATGTATGTATGTATGTATGTATGCATGCATGCATGCATGTATGTATGTATGTATGTATGTATGAATGGATGTACGCATACCTTACCTTGAGGCTACCTTGAGGTGCTTCCGGGGCTTAGTGTCCCCGCGGCCCGGTCGTCGACCAGGCCTCCTGGTTGCTGGACTGATCAACCAGGCTGTTAGACGCGGCTGCTCGCAGCCTGACGTATGAGTCACAGCCTGGTTGATCAGGTATTCATGCATGTATGCATTGGTTGGTTGATCCTGGTTGATCAGGTCGCATGCATGTATGTATGGATGTATGTATGTATGTATGTATGTATGTATGTATTCCCAATCACGTTAAAGACTCCCCCTCTATCATCCAGTTTAAGAGAAAAACAACTATGTACTAAATAATCGACTCCTTGTAACTTTAATTATGCTGACCTTCCTATCTGTATTCAGACTGAGCCTACCATCATTAGAGGTGATTATAACGCTAGACATAGGAATATTGGTAATTCGCAGTTCAGTAATCGTAACAGCAACCAACTGGTGTCACTATTAGTCACGATGATGCACAGATTGTGGGTGACCTTGAACCGACGCATATCTACGGAGGTATTCCTGATCTATGTCTCGGTTTCAACGTCTCCCACACCGTGTGCGCCTCGTCAATAGTGCCAGTTATGGCGTCTGATCATCTGCCCATATTAGCCACTGTAAGCATTGGCAGCTCTATCCTCCCTGGTGGAGTGTTCAAGCGGAAGAGGCTGGCTGTGCCCATCGATCAACGAGACAATCTTGTTGCTCATGTGTCAGAATGGTGCAGTCATCTGAGCCTTCATCAGTTGAAGATTTTAACAATGAGCTCACAGGTACTATCAACCAGTTTATAGAACCACTTGATCCATCGTCCAGGCCACGTAACCCAAATTACACTGGTCATAGCACTTATGTTTATTATAATGATTCTAAATTGCAGACACTAAACGCACTGCCAGAATAATTGGACTAGCTTGTAGAAGGACCCGCACTGCTGAAATGCTTCGGCTCTTTCAAGCGGCTCTGGCTAAGGCCAGGGAACGTATGGTGGAGCTGAGGCAGACAGACTGGGAAACTTTTGTCCGTGGTCTCAATTCTCACACGCCACTAAGTCGGGCAAGGAAGGATATCAACAAGATCAAAGGAAAAATGCTGCAGAGATCTCGTACCCTAATCCTCTGCACAGAGCAAATGAGCTTGTTGATGCTTGGGCCACGACTTCCAGCTTTGACAGTCTTCCTCTACCCTCAAAGAATGAATTAAATAATAGATATACTGATAGGGCAAGGCTCCTTGACTTCATGCGTCATCAAGAGGATGACTGTGACATGCTTTTTACTGAATACAAACTAGATTCTGCTCTACATAAAGGCAAAGCTACATCACCCGGGGAGGATGGAGTTACTGACGGCATACTGCATATGCTTCTGCTAGTTCCAGGGAATACCTTTCTTCAATTGTATAATATGAGCTATGTAACTGGGGAGCTTCCCTAAGTCATGGACCAACAGTGTTATTATTCCCATTCCTAAACCTCACCAGCCGAGTGCTTTTCGCCCAATCTCCCTCACTAGTTGTCTCTATAAGTGTCTTGAGAGGATGGTTCTCAACCGTCTCCTTTACAAAATTATTAATATGTTGTCTCCCCAGATATATGGCTTTATGCATGGAAAGAGTGTACATCACTGTATTACCACATTCCTCACCCTGCATACTGATAGGTCATACACCACTTTCCTAGATCTTAAGTCAGCCTTTGACATTGCTAACCCACACGTCATTCTGAGAGAACTTGCTAAAATAAATGTTGGAGGATGGCTTCTACGGTGGATAAGAGGCTATCTATCCAACAGGAAGTCATCTGTACTGTTCCATGGGCATAGGAGTGTAACGAGATTTTTGAACTTGGCACTCCACAGGGAGGTGTCCTCAGTCCTACTCTGTTCAATGTGTTAATCAGTGCACTTTTAAATTTTGTAACTAGAAGGTCCAGCGAACACATCATTAGCTATGTGGATGATATACTGATCCACACCAATGGGTATACCAACACCCAAAATGTTCTGAACTCTGTATTGTCCACATGTCAGGAACTATGCTTAGTCATCTCAGTAGAGAAAACAAAGATCCTGAACCGACACCCACCCAGACGGGGTGGGGCCGATCGCAAAATGCAGTTGGATGATGGCTCTCTGCTCGACTAGTTACCAGATACAAATACTTTTCTGTATTGATAATGTCTTGAGGTTCTACTGTACCGCAATGTTTAGCCAGACTGGGTCGCCAATGTAGAGAGAGGCTCCGTGCTCTCAAGGCTGTGGCAGGCTGTGGCAGGCAACACAACTGTACTGTACAGTGTTATATATTTATTTCAATTTGAACAATTTTTTAACATTAAAGGATACCTGGTTGATGGGGTTCTGGGAGTTCTTCTACTCCCCAAGCCCGGCCCGAGGCCAGGCTTGACTTGTGAGAGTTTGGTCCACTAGGCTGTTGCTTGGAGCGGCCCGCAGGCCCACATACCCACCACAGCCCGGTTGGTCCGGCACTCCTTGGAGGAATAAATCTAGTTTCCTCTTGAAAATGTCCCGGTTGTTCCGGCAATATTTCTTATGCTTGCTGGGAGGACGTTGAACAACCGCGGACCTCTGATGTTTATACAGTGTTCTCTGATTGTGCCTATGGCACCTCTGCTCTTCACTGGTTCTATTCTACATTTTCTTCCATATCGTTCACTCCAGTACGTTGTTATTTTACTGTGTAGATTTGGTACTTGGCCCTCCAGTATCTTCCAGGTGTATATTATTTGATATCTCTCTCGTCTTCTTTCTAGTGAGTACATTTGGAGGGCTTTGAGACGATCCCAATAATTTAGGTGCTTTATTGCGTCTATGCGTGCCGTATATGTTCTCTGTATTCCCCTCTATTTCAGCAATCTCTCCTGCTCTGAAGGGGGAAGTGAGTACTGAGCAGTACTCAAGACGGGACAACACAAGTGACTTGAAGAGTACAACCATTGTGATGGGATCCCTGGATTTGAAAGTTCTCGTAATCTATCCTATCATTTTTCTGGCTGTCGCAATATTTGCTTGGTTATGCTCCTTAAACGTTAGGTCGTCAGCCATTCACCCTGAATATTCACCACCCACACCACCCTGTACAATCACCACCCAGTACAATCACCACCCACACCACCCAGTACAATCACCCACCCTGTACAATCACCACCCAGTACACTCACCACCCTGTATAATCACCACACAGTACAATAACCACCCACACAACCTAGTACAATCACCACCCATACCATCCTGTACAATCACCAACCTAGTACAATCACCACTAGCACCACCCTGTAAAATCACTACCCTGTACAATCACCCCCCACACCACCCTGTACAATCACCCCCCACACCATCCTGTACAATCACCACCTAGTACAATCACCACTAGCACCACCATGTAAAATCAATACCCTGTACAATCACCCCCACACCACCCTGTACAATCACCCCCCACACCACCCTGTACAATCACCACCCACACCACCCTGTACAATCACCACTCACACCACCCTGTACAATCACCACCCACACCACCCTGTATAATATCCACTCACGCCACCCTGTACAATCACCACCCACACCACCCTGTACAATCACCACCCACACCACCCTGTACAATCACCACCCACACCACCCTGTACAATCACCAATCACACCACCCTGTACAATCACCACCCACACCACCCTGTACAATCACGTCCCACACCATCCTGTACAATCACCACCTAGTACAATCACCACTAGCACCACCCTGTACAATCACCATCCACACCACCCTGTACAATCACCACTCACACCACCCTGTACAATCACCACCCTGTACAATCACCACCCTGTACAATCACCCCCCACACCATCCTGTACAATCACCACCTAGTACAATCACCACTAGCACCACCCTGTACAATCACCACCCACACCACCCTGTACAATCACCACTCACACCACCCTGTACAATCACCACCTACACCACCCTGTACAATCACCCCCCACACCATCCTGTACAATCACCACCTAGCACAATCACCACTAGCACCACCCTGTACATTCACCACCCACACCACCCAGTACAATCACCCACCCTGTACAATCATCACCCAGTACACTCACAACCCTGTATAATCACCACACAGTACAATAACCACCCACACAACCTAGTACAATCACCACCCATACCATCCTGTACAATCACCACCTAGTACAATCACCACTAGCACCACCCTGTAAAATCACTACCCTGTACAATCACCCCCCACACCACCCACACCACCCTGTACAATCACCCCCCACACCATCCTGTACAATCACCACCTAGTACAATCACCACTAGCACCACCATGTAAAATCAATACCCTGTACAATCACCCCCACACCACCCTGTACAATCACCCCCCACACCACCCTGTACAATCACCACCCACACCACCCTGTACAATCACCACTCACACCACCCTGTACAATCACCACCCACACCACCCTGTACAATCTCCACTCACACCACCCTGTACAATCACCACCCACACCACCCTGTACAATCACCACCCACACCACCCTGTACAATCACCACCCACACCACCTTGTACAATCACCACTCACACCACCCTGTACAATCACCACCCACACCACCCTGTACAATCACGTCCCACACCATCTTGTACAATCACCACCTAGTACAATCACCACTAGCACCACCCTGTACAATCACCACCCAGTACAATCACCACTCACACCACCCTGTACAATCACCACCCTGTACAATCACCCCCCACACCATCCTGTACAATCACCACCTAGTACAATCACCACTAGCACCACCCTGTACAATCACCACCCACACCACCCTGTACAATCACCACTCACACCACCCTGTACAATCACCACCCACACCACCCTGTACAATCACCCCCACACCATCCTGTACAATCACCACCTAGTACAATCACCACTAGCACCACCCTGTACAATCACCACCCACACCACCCTGTACAATCACCACTCACACCACCCTGTACAATCACCACCCACACCACCCTGTACAATCACCACTCACACCACCCTGTACAATCACCACCCACACCACCCCGTACCACCAGACAGAGTGAGGGCACAGGATGTTGTGGTCAAACCGTCACGTCATTCCGCAATGCCATATTTTGGTTCATTTTTTTACGTTCATGTATTTATATGCACATATGTTCCAAATTTATTTTACCAGCAAGGAAAAGAGTTGCTACACAGTATAAAATGATTATCTTGCTATACTTTGTTTATGTTGAGATTTAAATAAAAAAAAATACATAAAAATGGCAGCCTAGCATAGGGAGACAGTTACCGTGCGGCAAGTCCCACCCTCAGTGTGTAGCCAACCCAAGTCCTGGCCGGAGCTTACATACCCTCCTCTGTTGGGTAAGAATAATGAACAACACCACTACTACACACACACCACCACTACCCCACCACCACTACTACCACACCACCACTACCCCACCACCTCTACTACCACACCACCACTACCCCACCACCACTATTACCACACAACCACTACTACCACACCACCGCAACTACCACACCACCACTACTACCACACAACCACTACTACCACACCACCGCAACTACCACACAACCACTACTACCACACCACCGCAACTACCACACCACCACTACTACCACACAACCACTACTACCACACCACCGCAACTACCACACCACCACTACTACCACACAACCACTACTACCACACCACCGCAACTACCACACAACCACTACTACCACACCACCGCAACTACCACACCACCACTACTACCACACAACCACTACTACCACACCACCGCAACTACCACACCACCACTACTACCACACAACCACTACTACCACACCACCGCAACTACCACACAACCACTACTACCACACAACCACTACTATCACACCACCACAACCACACTCACCGTCACTACTACTACACCACCACAACCATACTCACAACCACAACCACACTCACCACCACTACTACCACGCCACCACAACCAAACTCCCCACCACTACTACCACACCACCACAACCACACCACCACAACCAAACTCACCATCACAACTACCACACCACCACAACCACACTTGCCACCACTACTACCACACCACCACAACCACACTCACCGCCATACTACCACACCACCACAACCACACTCACCGCCACTACTACCACACCACCACAACCACACTCACCACCACTACTACCACACCACACTCACCGCCACTACTACCACACCACCACAATAAAAACTCACCCCAACTAACACACCACCACAACCACACTCACCACCACTACTACCATACCACCACAACCAAACCACCACTACTACCACACCACCACAACCAAACTCACCATCACAACCACACTCGCCACCACTACTACCACACCACCACCACTACTACCACACAACCACACTCACCACCACTACTACCACACCACCACTCACAACCACTACTACTACACCACCACAACCACACTCGCCACCACTTATTCGTTTGCCTTGTTCGGGTAGAATGTAGACACAGTAGTCGCTTCTGTATATATTTAGGTGTTATACTCAAAATTCTGTCAGTTGAAATGTAACCAATGTAAAAGGTTTAGAAAAATCTGGGTACCTAAGGACAGGTGACGAAATCAAGGCTGCTTTGAGTTTTTTGAATGATTGATCCTGGGCCTCTCCCCAAACAAAGGGTTCATCTTTTCTTTGCAACTTGTAAAGCGGAGCGGCTATAATAGAGAATCCAGCAATAAATGAACGATAAAATCCTACAAGACCTGTGAACTGTCTTACGGCTTCTGCGGTACGAGGTGTTGGAAAATCACAGGCAGCAATAATTTTTTATTCATTCAATGTAATACCTGAAGGTGTAACTGTATGACCTAGGAAATTAATCTTTTGCTTTAAAAATGAACATTTTGCAAGCTTTATTTTTAAATTAGCTTCAGCGAGCTTTGCAAGTACTTTCTCAAGGTTCTGGAAATGAGTCTGAACATCTTGCGACATGATTATGAGATCATCAAGGTAAACTAGAAGTGTACTTCCTATCAATCTACGAAATAGATTTGTCATGAGCCGTGAAAAGGTTATTGGACTACTACGCAAACCAACGGCATTCTTTTGAAATGAAAATGACCATTGGGAGTACTAAAGGCTGTCAATTGTTTACTTTCCTCATCAAGGGGGATTTGCCAGAACCCCTGCAACAAATCTAACGTTGAGAATACTTTGTTTCGACCAATACTTTGCAACAAATCATTTAGAACTGGAAGTGGGAAACGATCAGGTATTGTTACTCTGTTAAGCTTGCGATAATCGATTACAGGTCTCCAAGTCCCATCTCGCTTTGGTACAAGAATCAATGGAGCGTTCCATGGCGAATTACTCGATTCAATTACATCACTCTGTAACATTTCTTCTACAAGTCTATCTGCTTCTGCTCTCTGAGAATGGGGAAGACGGTAAGCTGGTACATAAATAGGCGTAGTTCCTTGTTCAAGGGGAATTTTATGTGTAATGAGAGGAGTGAGACCTAATTTTTCTCCTGGTAGAGCAACAACAGCTCTATTCTTGTTCAAAATTTTCAAAAGCTGAGCCACAGAGTCAGGAAAATCAGTAGGACTGAGGTGTTGCGCTTGCACCTCTGGCTGAGATCCCTGTTCTCCTGGTGTGAGTGTACAAACAGTATGATCCATGGAGACATCATCCACAACTCGCACCGGTAACGAGTAATGGGCAAAATCTACAACATGGGTACCCGACTGGAGATGGATATCGGCATTACTAGTGTTTGCGATAAATAATGTAACAGTACCATCCTGCACTGTGTGCCAGGAGGGTTCAACAAATGTACCATTCACTTTACATGTTTCACTTTCCGCAATCACATCCGACAACTCAGGCACTCCCTGAACCTTAACTCTTATTCTGGTGAGAGAATGAGGGTGTAACACAGTGTCAGTAGCCGTGGAACCACTGACTTCAGAGATGGAAGCTGCCAGGCGAGCGAGACAACGAGAATCCGTTAGGGCGTCCCCTTCCAGAAAGTCCCGATACTCATTCTCCTTAACAACTGCACAACTACTGTGCTTCAATCGAGTGCCCGTTTTCTCGGGTATGCTACCACGACAATGATCTGACAAACCTACGCTTGCAAGGCGGGTGTCAACAAAATTAACATAATCTGATTGAAGGTTGAACTCGTGGCCCTGTCGATACATGCTACACAAGGGTATGACATGGTCTTTGATACTTATGTTCCAACGATGGGGAAACAATGCAATATTTTCATCAATCATGGTGTACAGACCTAAGAGAATGTCTCCAGGAAAATGAATAATGTCAACAACTAAACATGTTATAGACAATGTGACATCATTGAACTTGAGTGGGAGGTCAATTTCACCTGAACTTTTACTTTATTTCCTGAAATACCACTTAGAAAAGGTATGTGTGACTGTTTTAAAATAGTAGGGTGCATACTTTCAATGTCTCTAAGAGCTGAGGGCTTGACAATATTAATTTTTGCACCTGAGTCAAGAAAAACTTTTAAAACTCTACCATGTACAATGGCTGATACAAGGGGACCATCACTTGAGACTGGACAAGTTACTACTTTTGACTTATGTTGTCTGGGATATCTGCGTCTTGTTTGTGTCAAATTTACTGTGGATCCGTCAACATCTACAAACTGGTCTAGAGTCAGTGTCCTCCTCTGTCAAGTGTCCAAATCTATTTTGGGTAGCTACTGAATACACAGGGAGGGCACTAGGATTGGCTAGCTTGAATTGGTTAGCGGATGGCCTTGGGGGTTTCCCGACGACATGGAGTGAACATTCTGAGCTCCAGCATTCTGTGACTGAGCATTATAATTTGAAGTTGCATTATAGCTGGGCTGGGAGTTGTAATTACGAGAGTTCTGATAATGTCTTGGACGCTGTGAGCCTCGCCAAGACTGACCATGGGAGTTACGAGGTGGAGATGTCCTTTGCCTAGCTCTACAATCTGCAGTGTGGTGACCAACTTGTTTATGGTACGTGCAATATGGAAGCCTAGAATGATTAGATTGATGAGGGGGCCGAGAGAATTGTCTAGGAGGTGATGATCTAGGGGCGGACCAACAGTCCCTTGCAAGGTGGTTACTCTTACCACAATGCCAACATGAGGGAGTGGATGGTTGTGGACTATGGCGTTTCGGCATTTTATGAGGCGGCGAATTTGACTGGGGGCTACGAGCATGGGTACGCTTCTGCGACCAAGAGTTTTGAGAATTTGTGGGAGGATGCTGAGAGCTTGTGACTACATTTACAGCATCAGAGGGTGGCAACAGTTGAGCACTTCGGGGAGCTAGTTTATCTGCGGCATTGTTAATAGCCTCAAATACTTCACCAAATTTCATGTTTAACACCAAAATTTTGTTGCTCAACGATTGGTTTTGTATGCTCGGGGGCAAAATGCATTAAAGTACCAAATGCTATCATTTTGGCCATAGCCTCAGGGGACAGATTATTGTCTTTATCTAACCAAGTTGAATTAGTCATAGCAGAAACTAAGGCATACAGATACTGATCGAGACGGCTAGTAAACGCATTAAACGATTCACCAGGCTGCATGGTGGCATTGGCAATTTTCTTGACTAACCTATATGGGTCAAGGTCTCCTTTATTAACAAAGCGACGGCGAAAGAAATCCTTAAATTCAGGCCAAGACTGGAGGCTAACAATGGCTTTCTCATCAACAACAAAACGTGCATCACCTTTGGTTGTGTCCACGGCTGACCGTGCAATTGCTAAGTATTCGGCATCAGTAGGCTTAGAAAACGTGCAACTGTTTTCGCTTCAACCTTACTAAACCATGATTCTAATAAACGCGATTCCCAGCAAAAAAGAGGAATAGCCATTTCCTGAGCTGATCTCTGGCCATTGGGACGAGCAACTGTTCCCATTGATTCTGAAGGGGTTTCAACAGTGGTAGGCATTGTCACAGCCGTGGAAGTAATATTTGAACGCAGATTATAATTAAGTGCACCTGGCATCAGAAATAGTATACACAAAATAAACACAAAAAAATATCAACTTGGCTAAAGTAAAAATGGCAGAAATAAAATTATTAAATTGGGCTAGGCAAGAAAATAATTAAGAACAAGCAATTGTAAACTAAATTTAGCAATCTTTCATTAAAAAAATGACTGGAATTAGATGTATGTAAATTAATTAAACCAGACTAACCCCCCTCCCCGCTCAGCTCGTTGTCGCCATCTGGGGGCTTAGTGGGCGGCTGCCGGAGTGTGATGCTCCTTGGGACAGTCCTCTGTCCCTTTTCTAGCCTTGTGCTCCTGCTGCCGTCCTCACCAATTCTGCTGGGCATCTTTTCCTTTTCCTTCTGTTTCGTTTTTCTCCCCCCTCTTCTCCTATCTGCTTGCCGTTTCCTGCCGACCTTTTGCTCGTTCTGGTTCTTCCCTTGGACTTCTTCTACTTTGACGCCCGGGTGCTTGAGGAGGCATACTCTTGCACCCGTAGAACTGCAGTACCCGACGTCGAGAGCGAGGGGAACCTTTTATTGTCAATCCCCACTTCGTCACTGAACCCGATCTCGACGGACTGTCGGTTTCTTAAGGTGGCGTTTGTGGGGCGTATACTCACGACGCACCCCTAGGAGGCCCCGACAAGATCGGCGATAGCTTCTTGTTGGGTGTCCTGCCTCTAATTGTGGCTCCATGGTGGGTGTGGGGGCACATTCGTGAGTGAATTCGTAATTTCGTCAAGATGATAACCCCTGTTTTCGGCTGCTTCTGGCTTACCTTTTCAGGCTCGTGGGGTGGGCGACCAAGCCCCCGAGTCGGTCCGTATTGGAAGACCGGGCTCTGTAGCCTCCGCTGCATTGGGCCCCGACCTTGCTCCTCCTTTGGCCTCTCTGACTCCTTCCCCTGGCTCCCCTCCCTCCTCTGTGGTTGGGTCGAGCCCCAAGCCCCCAGTGGTGACTACCTCGTCCCCTGGCGCGGCTCCTTCTCTAGTTGTTACTACTGCGCCTTTTAACCCCTCTCTCTCTGGGGGTTCTCACCGCCGTTCTCGTCACGGCCGCCCTCGCTCGATTCCTTCCAGTTCTGCTACCTATCAAGCCTTGTTTGGTCCCGCTTCGTGGGCCAAATATTTTGATCTCCTCCCTCTTGATTCTGCGCCTCCTGACGATTTCTCCCTTCATCGACATCTCGTTGATTCCGTGGATGCCTCCATTACTTTAACCCCACTCGTCTCGGTACGCGTGTCGTTGCTGCTCCTTCTCAGGATGCTGCTTCCCGCTTGGCTGCCTTATCCTGCCTTGGCGAGACCCCCGTTCGGGTCTCGAAGAACGTCCAGTTGAATGCCAGTGTTGGCACTATTTTGCTCCCGCCCCATGTTGCGACCGGTGTTCGGGACCTACGCGACTGCCACGACGATATTCGACATATCCTCGCTGCCCAGGGCCATTCTATTCTCCAGGTGGACACGTTTACTCGTCCCCCTCGTGGTAGTCGCCGTCAACCTCTCCGGGTTGTGAAGATTACCTTTGATGGTAGGACCCTTCCACCCTCTGTCATTCTTGCTGGTGCCAGGTGCTCTGTCCAGGAGTACATTCCTTCTCCTCGGCTCTGCAACAAGTGCTGGAGGTTTGGGCATGGTGCCCTCCGCTGCTCCGGGACTGTCTCTCTCTGTCCTTTGTGTGGTGGCGAAGGTCACTCTAAGTCGGAGTGCGCTTCTCCCCAGGCTCGTTGCCTCAACTGCGGTGAGGCCCATCCTACCTTCTCCCGTGCGTGTGTCCATTACAAGCTTGAGGCAGCCATCCTCAACTTGAAGCACCGGGAGCGTTTATCTTTTCCTGAGGCGAGGCGCCAGGTTCGCCGGCTCCCGCCTTATGCTAATATCTCTTATGCTCGCGTGTTGCGCTCTTCCTCTCCTCGTCCTTCCCGCCTTCCTCAGACTCACAACCGTTTCCAGGCCTTGGACCCTGATGCGCCCACTGCCCCCTCCTCTGTCCCTTTGGGTTCTCTCCCGAAGGATCCTCCTCCTGGTCCTCTGTCTGGGGTTCCCTTCCTTCTACCCGGTCTGTCGTGTCTTCTGTGTCTCCTTCCTCGTCCCCCTCCGATCCTCCTTCCCATCCTCTTCCTCCATCTATCGGCTCTCCCCGCCGCCTGTCGGTGCGGGCGGATGTCCATCGCTCTCCTAACGGCCGTCGTGTGTGCTCTCGTTCGGCTTCTCCTGTTGAGACACTGGAATCCGTTGCCCGGTACGTAGTTGCTGGGACACCGGTCTCTTTAAGTCAGAAGCGTAAGCCTGGCTCCTCTCCTTCCTCTTCCCCGGCGGGTAAGAAGGGCTTCGCTTTCTTCCTCAGCTCCTCCTTCTGGCTCTGTTGCTCCTTCCACTCCCGTTTCAGTGCTTGCGCCCCCTGTTCCTGCTATGGAGGTTTCTTTGGCCCCTGCTTCCCTTTCGGTTGCTGCTCTTGCTGGGGTGCGCTCCTCTCTTTCTACTCCCCCTCTTCCTGCTGCTGTCCTTGACTGCTCCTCTCCGTTGTCTCCTCCTCCTCCTCCTCCTCCTCCTCCTCCTCCTCCTCCTCCTCCTCCGGACCCTGCCCGCCCACCTCTGATCTGTTCTCCCGTTTCCTTCCCTCCGTCTTTGCTCAGTTTACCCATGCCCCCTAACCCTGACTTTGCTGACCCTGATCCGACCCTGATATTCTTTAACGTGCTCTGTTGGTCTTTCGCCTTTGTTTCTTCCTTGTTCTCTGTTTTTGTCCTTTCTCTTCTCGTCGTTGTCCATTCTTCAATGGAACGTTCGAGGTTATTACGCCAATTTCCTCGAACTCCAACTTCTGGTTTCGCGGTTTTCGCCCTTTGTGTCTGTCTCCAGGAGCCGATGCTTGGTGCTCGTCCTGGTCGTTTTCGTGGCTATTCCTTTCTCTCCCCCCCCCCCAGCCATTGCTGGGGCTTCTAATTCTTCTGCTCTCTTGATTCGGGCTGATGTTCCCTTTGTTCCTTTACTTTTTCCTTCGCCTCTCCATTGTTCTGCTGCTCGTGTCTTTGTGGGGAAATGGTACACAGTTTGTTCCATTTATCTCCCCCCGAGTGTCCCGCTCTCTCTTCCTGATTTGAAACACCTCCTAGACTCCTTGCCGGAGCCTGTGCTCCTGCTGGGTGACTTCAATTGTCGTCATTCTCTTTGGGGTGACGTTCTGACGAATACCCGGGGTCGCCTCCTTGAGCCGTTTCTCCTCTCTTCTTCCCTGTCTCTTCTGAATTCTGGTGAGCCCACTCATTTGGACTCTCGAACTCGCACCCTTTCTTGTCTTGATCTTTCTCTCTGCTCTTCTTCTCTTTACTTAGATTTCACATGGCAGGTTCTTGATGACCTCCATGGAAGTGATCATTTCCCCATCCTTGTTTCCTTTTTCTCTTTTCGCCCTTCCCTCTCTTTCCCTAGGTGGCAGTTTGCTAAGGCGGACTGGACCCTGTTTTCCCTCAGTGCTACTCTCTCTGACCTCTCCCTTCTGCCCCTCTCTCGCGCTCTCCTCCTTTTTCATGACACTGTCTTCGACGCTGCCCTCCGCTCTATTCCTCGCTCTTCCTCTCGGGGTCCACGGAAGTGCGTTCCCTGGTGGAATGCGGACTGTGCTCGGGCTGTCCGCTGTAAGCGTGCAGCCTGGAAGAAGCACCGCCGTAGGCAGACGACCGATTCTTTTCTTTTCTTTCGGAAAGCGAGTGCGGTGGCCCGTAGGGCCATCCGTACGGCTAAACGTGAATGTTGGGCATCTTATGTCTCGACAATTACGTCCGAAAACCCCTCTGGCCCAGATCTGGAAGCGTATCCGCAAGATAGCGGGTAAGTTCGTTCCCGATGTTTCACCGGTCCTTCACCTCCATGATACTCTTGTGGCGGGACCCGTTGCAGGTCGCTTCCGAACTGGGTTCCCACTTTTCTTCTGTTAGCTCTGGTCTTCATCTTCCCCAATCTTTCCTTCTTCGTAAACCTGTCCTTGAGTCTCGTCCTTTAGATTTCTGCACTCATCTTCAGCTTCCCTATAATGATCCCTTCTCTCTCTCTGAACTTCGTTCTGCCCTGGCCCTCTGCGGTTCTACGGCGGCGGGCTCCGATGGTATTCATTATGAGATGCTTCGCCATCTCCCTCCGAGCACGTCTCAGTATTTACTGAGTCTGTATAATCGGATCTGGGAGTCGTCGTCAGTCCCTGAGGACTGGCTCGATGCCGTTGTCCTCCCTGTTCGCAAACCAGGGTCTCTGGGTACTTCCCCTAAGGACTTTCGCCCTATTGCTCTCACAAGTTGTGTCTGCAAACTCTTTGAACGTATGGTTAACGTTCGTCTGATGTGGTTCCTGGAACACCATCACCTCCTCTCCCCTTCTCAATTTGGTTTCCGCAAGTGCCGCAGCACGACAGATGTCCTGGTGAACTTGGAGGTCTATATACGTACTGCTTTTGCTGCGAAGACCTCCGTTGTTGCCGTCCTTTTTGACCTAGAAAGGCTTACGACACCACTTGGCGTTATCATATCCTATCTCAACTTCATTCTTTTGGCCTTCGTGGTCATCTCCCTCTCTTTCTCCGCAGCTTCCTCTCTCGTCGTTCCTTTCGAGTGCGCCTTGGTACCGCTCTCTCTCCCCCTTTTCAGCAATACGAAGGTGTGGCCCCAGGGTAGTGTTCTGAGCACTACTCTTTTTCTGGTTGCCCTCAATGGTCTTCTTTCCTCTCTTCCTTCTGGTGTCTTCTCCGCTCTCTATGTCGATGATCTTACCCTTTGTTGTCAGGGTGATGATTCGCCTCTCCTTCAACGCCGGCTTCAACTTGCGATTGATGCCGTGTCGTCTTGGGCCACAGGTCATGGCTTCAAGTTCTCTACTTCTAAGACTTGTGCCATGACTTTTACGCGGAAACGGGTTGTTCTTCGTCCCTCTTTGTCACTTTATGGTCATCCCCTTGAATACAAAGATTCCGCGAAGCTTTTGGGGTTATTCCTTGACACTCGTTTGTCTTGGTCTCCCCATATCTCTTACCTCCGTGTTGAGTGCTCTAAGTCCCTTACCCTCCTTCGGGTCTTGTCCCATACTTCTTGGGGGCAGATAGGCGCACTCTCCTTGCTTTACATTCCTCTCTCGTCCTGTCTAAGCTCGATTATGGTTGCCCTGCTTACTCGTCTGCTTCTCCTTCTACTCTTCGCCGTCTTGATGCTTTGCACCATACTGGGTTGCGCCTCAGTTCTGGTGCCTTTCGTTCGACTCCCGTCCTTAGCTTGTATGTTGACACTGGCTTCCTGTCTCTCCAGGACCGCCGTGATCGCTACTGTCTTCGCTATCTTGCGCGGTCCTTGCAACATCCTTCCTCTCGTCTCTGTCGTGCTTTAACTTTTACCCCTCCTGCGGTTCCTGTTCCTCTTCACCACCTCCCTCTTTCTGTCCGGTTATCTCGCCTGCAGGATTCTCTTTCCGTTCGTATTTCTGATGTTTTCTCCTTGTGTTGTTCCTTCTTTGCCCCCGTGGAGGGTCCCTCTTCCGCGGTTTTGTACATCCTTGACTCGTATCACTAAAGCTTTTACCCCTCCTACAGTTCTAAAACGCCTTTTCCTCGAGCACTTTTCTTCTCACTCCCGCTCCGTTTCTGTCTTCACCGATGGGTCTAAGTCAGCGGACGGTGTTGGCTACTCTGTTGTTTTTCCTGATCGCACTTATATGTGTCGCTTGCCTCCGGAGACTAGCATCTTTACAGCGGAACTTTATGCTATTCTCTATGCTCTTCGTCTCCTGCTTTCTCGTTGTCAGTCTTCCTTTGTGGTTGTTGTTGACTCTCGTAGTGCCCTCATGGCTCTCGGGTGCTTTAATCCAGTTCATCCGGTAGTTGTCGAGATCCAGCATTGGCTGTTTCTCGTTCACAGTAAATTTAAGTCGGTTGAGTTTTGTTGGGTTCCCAGCCATATTGGCGTGTCTTTAAATGAGCGTGCGGATGCTGCCGCTAAGGAAGCTGTCCGCTCTTGTCCCATCTCTCGTAAAGGCATTCCGTATTCCGACTTTTACCCGGTTATCCATTCCTCAGTCCTTACCCGTTGGCAGGCCTTCTTGGTTGTCTGTTACTGGTAACAAGCTACGTACTCTTAAATGTTTGTGTTTCCTCGTGGCCGTCCTCCTTCCACCGTAACCGGCGGTGGGAAACAGCTCTAGCGAGGTTGCGTATTGGCCATACTCGCTTAACCCATGGTCACTTGATGGAGCGCCGCCCTGCTCCTTATTGTCCTAGTTGCATTGTCCCTCTTACGGTCGTGGCATGTCCTTCTTGAATGTCCTGACTTCCAGGACGAGCGTGTGTCTTGCTTTCCGACCGCCCCTCGCGGTCACCTGTCCCTCGATAGAATTCTTGGTGACTCGGATACTTTTGATATCGTTCGCCTTATGCGTTTTTGTTCTCGTATTGGCATCCTTGGTGATATTTAGCGCCCTCTGATTATTTTGCGTATTTGATGGTGCTACATAGCCTTCCCGGTTTGGTGCCTTCTTTTGATAATTACTTACTTACTAAACCAGACTAAGCACAGCAATTGAGAATATAAAAACTGGAAGTGCAATTGCAAAATTTCATTAAAAAGATTCAACACAACAAGTGGCAATGCAAGAAATATGGATGTAGCACATAAACTGGACACAGGAATGTATATAACTGCTAGAAACAATTATTTCTTACTTCTCTCGCCTTTGAATTCAGTAATGACACTAGTAACAATTAATGAATAATGGAATCATATGCAGGGAATATTGAAATGTCTCAGAGAAACTGTGGGCCTCTGGAGTACTAAACCGGCTCCAATATTTAACAAGTCACTGAAAGATTAATTCATAAGATATTTTGGATATATTTACGTTAAACCTCATTAAATCATAGCACACGATATCTTAGCTCATATTTACTTAACTCAGGGCTGCAGGATTTGCAATATAACAGTGGCCAAAACGAAAAACGGTGACCTGACGTGTGAAGAGGACCATGTGAGGGCTTGTTTACAAACTGGTGCGATGGCAGCGCTCCTGGCGGCGGTGGCGCGAAACTCAGGGACCCCACACTGTTGATGCTGGAAGTGCGAAGATAAATTCTGACGACGACGATATTACGACGATGTCGGTGGAGAAACACGATTGGGAGGCAGGAGTTCACACAAAATGATGTAGCAGGGGCTGGTGGCGAGGTGTGTGAGCTTGGGAGGGAGGCAGGGGTGGCGACACTAGTCAAACAATTGTAGTCTTTTTTTCACCAATTCCTCTTGAATTACTGTACAACACCCACAATAATCAGTTGATACTTGCGACGATGGCTGACCACGATTTCAGTAGCTTGAAACACTCACAAAGCTTAGATACTGTCAGCTTGGGCGGCGGCGGTGGTGGGTGCAGGTGGTTCCCACGTGGTGGCGCGAGGTTTAAAAAATGGCTGGCGCGGAAGCTTCCTTCCTCCTCACTGATGAATGAGCGTTCTCACAGGAAAAATATTGACCCTTACTTCTGAAACGTTGGCCTGGAGTAGTGGTTGATGGCAGGACCCCGGTCTGGCACAATATTTGATGCGTGGGTGGCAGGATGGCGGCTTATAGCGGTGGCGGTGGCGGCGGTTATGGCTGGAACACGAGGCGATGCTGGGTACTTGAACTTTTGTTTCCAGAAAAATTTCTGGGTCCCACTGCTGCTACCAGTATTCGTTTGCCTTGTTCGGGTAGAATGTAGACACAGTAGTCGCTTCTGTATATTTATTGACTGAGATTGCAAGGTATATATCTGCCTAGCCGAGGTCCTTCTACTCTGAGCCTGTGAGGATAACTGCGGCTGCTGGGAGCATGCTTGATGCTCCTCTGTCTGGCATGACGTCAGAGGCCTACTTGCCTGTGATTGGTTACATTTCAACTGACAGAATTTTGAGTATAACACCCTACTACCACACCTCCACAACCACACTCACCCCCACTACTACCACACCACCACAACCACACCACCACTCCTACCACACACACACACACATCACAACCACCCACACCACCAGTACCACACCACCAGTACCACTACTACCACACTACCGCTGCCACTACCAGACCATAACTACCACACCACCACTACCATACACTACCACTACAACGACACACTACCATACCCCCATTACCACACCACACCACTACCACCACACCACCACTATCACCACTAATACACCACCACTTCGACACCACCATTACCACACCACCACTACAACCACACCACCACTACTACCACACCACCACTAGTACACTACTACTATCATACCACCACTAGTATACTACTACTACCACACCACCACTAGTACACCACATACATACACTTGATCATATATTGGACTTGTACCCAAGATTAACCATGTAATGTATCAATTATATAATGTATGTATGTGATGTAACTATATAACCTGAGCTTGTAAAAGCACCTTCATCGCCTTCAGTGATTAAGTGCTTAATTGTACACTAGTTTCTCTATCAGCTATCTCACTCTGTCAGAGTAAAAGAGACAAATGTATGTGAATGCATGTGTGTGTGTGTATATATGTATGTATACATCTATGTATATATGTATGTGTACATATATATATGTGTGTGTGTATGTATATGTATGTGTATAAAGTACATATGGAAGCTGATCAGAATTACATTTCACCTTTGTAAATGCACATTAATGACACTATGTAAAAGACACATCAAACACTTAATGTAGAGCATACGTAAATCTGTGTATCTATGTATTTACGTATGTATCTTGAGATTATCTTGAGATGATTTCGGGGCTTTAGTGTCCCCGCGGCCCGGTCTTTGACCAGGCCTCCACCCCCAGGAAGCAGCCCGTGACAGCTGACTAACACCCAGGTACCTATTTAGTGCTAGGTAACAGGAGCGTAGGGTGAAAGAAACTCTGCCCAATGTTTCTCGCCGGCGCCTGGGATCGAACCCAGGACCACAGGATCACAAGTCCCGCGTGCTGTCCGCTCGGCCGACCGGCTCCGTCAGGTTAGCTTAGCATTTTAGCTCAGGTTAGCATTATGTAGGTTAGCTTAGCATTTTAAAAGCACCGAATCACCTTCTGTGGTTGATTGTTAAATAAACCCTTGAACTATATGTTTAACACATCTCTAACCATTCCAAGGAGGACAGAAGAAAATGTATATATGCTGGTTAGCATTGTAAACGTGTGGCCACGTTTGTGGTAGAAAAAAAGACACTACCACTACAACGACACACTACCACACCCCATTACCACACCACTACCACTACCACCACACTACCACTATCACCACTAATACACCACCACTATCACCACTAATACACCACCACTATCACCACTAATACACCACCACTATCACCACTAATACACCACCACTATCACCACTAATACACCACCACTATCACCACTAATACACCACCACTATCACCACTAATACACCACCACTATCACCACTAATACACCACCACTTTGACACCACCATTACCACACCACCACTACAACCACACCACAACCACACCACCACTACTACCACACCACAACTAGTACACCACTACTAGTACACCACTACTAGTACACCACAATTAGTACACCACTACTACCACACCACAACTAGTACACCACTACTACCACACAACAACTAGTACACCACAACTACCACACCACAACTAGTACACCACTACTATCATCACCACTACTACCACACAACTACTACCACACAACAACTAGTACACCACTACTACCACACCACAACTAGTACACCACTACTACCACACCACAACTAGTACACCACTACTACCACACCACAACTAGTACATCACTACTACCACACCACAACTAGTACACAACTACTACTACACCACAACTAGTACACTACTACTACCACCCCCCACTAGTACACTATTACTACCACACCACAACTATTACACCACAATTACCACACCAGTACTACCACACCACAACTAGTACATCACACCTAGTACACCACAACTAGTACACCACTACTACCATCACCACTACTACCACACAACTACTACCACACCACAACTAGTACACCACTACTACCACACCACAACTAGTACACCACTACTACCACACCACAACTAGTACACCACTACTACCACACCACAACTAGTACACCACTACTACCACACCACAACTAGTACACCACTACTACCACACCACAACTAGTACACCACTACTACCACACAACAACTAGTACACCACTACTACCACACAACAACTAGTACACCACTACTACCACACCACAACTAGTACACCACTACTACCACACCACAACTAGTACACCACTACTACCACACAACAACTAGTACACCACTACTACCACACCACAACTAATACACCACTACTACCACACAACAACTAGTACACCACTACTACCACACCACAACTAATACACCACAACTACTACCTAATAAGCCAAGTTTTCCTAAAAATATATATTTTCTCTAATTTTTTTCTTATGAAATGATACAGCTACCCATTTCATTATGTATAAGGTCAATTTTTTTTATTGAGTTAAAATTAACGTAGATATATGACCGAACCTAACCTAACCTATCTTTATAGGTTAGGTTAGGTTAGGTAGTCGAAAAAGTTAGGTTAGGTTAGGTAGTCGAAAAACAATTAATTCATGAAAACTTGGCTTATTAGGCAAATCGGGCCTTGCATAGTAGGCTCAGAAGTGCGTTCTGGCTACTAGGTACGACATTATATATATATATATATATATATATATATATATATATAATATATATATATATATATATATATATATGTATATATATATATATATATATATATATATATATATATATATATATATATATAAATAAATATATATATATATATATATATATATATATATATATATATATATATATATATATATATATATATATATTGTGACGATAATCTCTTTCAAGAGAAATTGATCCTGCTCTTCCCTACATAAAGTTACTTATATATATACAACAATAAGATGCTACCTTCAAGATATGTCTACCAGTAGCACAAAACGTTTTGACCAGGAGGCAAACGTACCCTAAACTCCCCCCTACTCCACACTCCCTCCATGCCGGCTCACCACCGTCATCAACCAGCAAACTTTCATTCCCAGTCTGCCTGTTTCTGATTGGTGACCCGCCAAATGCACACCTGCACCTCTGCACCTCAGCTCCCTCTACTTAGTCAATGCCTGGGCTTGAACCAGTCATTGAAGTTAGAATATCTTGTGCTCTCAAGCTGTGAACAACAAACTGATATACGCTCTGTCTATCAGGTGGATGTTTCTTAGCTAGCGCTTTATTCTCAGCACCTGCTTATTTCATTTGGCTTTATATTATCGAGAAACGTCATCCATGTTCTTAATTTTTATGTTATATTTTTTGACTTGTTTGTTTGCACTGTATTGCAGCCAAGGAATTGTCTTTGTTTTTAATTTGCTTTCAATTTAATTAAAGTTTCATTATTCATATTATGTGTTTTGCGTGTATTCCCTTACTTTACCACAGACAACAGCCAAGCAGTCGATCTTTTTTTCTTTAATGTGATAGGCATTGACACTAGCCATTAGGAGGACTGCCGAACATCTACACTCCTTCATTTTCCCGTCACATTAAATGGGGGCCTGTTCTAGGAGCCTCACTCAAGTACTAGTACCAGAACATCAATTTGTGGTAAGTGTACTTGGCTTTGATACAGTTGCTTTTCAATAGTTTTATTACTTTTAATATTTATATGGTGCTGTGTGTATTGTGCATTCCAAGAGAAGCATATTGTGAGTGTTGGATAACTTTGGATTACGTGGTGACTGAAGGCCTCAGTCTTTCTCTTAATTGATCATCCCTCCCTCCGTGTTATTACCCGTGTTTTCCACCTTCTGTCCCTAGGATATTTCTCAATCTCAGACAGATCATTATTTTGGTACCCTGGTACTTTGATTTGTCTTCCGGTCAAAGCACTCTATCTTCTGCAATCCGACCGAAGGAGGACACAGAGGGCCATAGTTCCTCTAGCACGGACTAAGTTGCTGAGTTGGGACCTCAACAGCAGTTCTCGTCACCAGTTGACACTCGCACCCCTACACGTCGGTCAGAGATGATGATATTTACTTAGGTAGGGAATTAGCTTTCTTTTTTCAGAGCACAAAGTTCGCTAATTCTGTAAGTATCATATTTCATTTAGTGGGAAAACCCTTGCTTATGTCCTATAGAGACTCGGCAAGGTATGCCTACATTCTTGGGCTACCTTATTCACTTTTGAAACAATTAAATGTTTCATTTGTTTTAGAAACTATCGGTTTCATTTATTTAGTAGGATTTTCTTGCCCTTATTCTCT